>NC_056450.1:34757485-34762485 GCF_018296145.1 Oncorhynchus tshawytscha | reverse complement strand
TTTGACCATTGCCTGCCTGTGTTTGACCATTGTCTACCTGTGTTTGACCATTGCCTACCTGTGTTTGACCATTGCTTGCCTGTGTTTGACCATTGCCTACCTGTGTTTGACCATTGCCTACCTGTGTTTGACCATTGCCTACATATGTTTGACCATTGCCTACCTGTGTTTGACCATTGCCTACCTGTGTTTGACCATTGCCTACCTGTGTTTGACCATTGCCTACCTGTGTTTGGACCATTGCCTACCTGTGTTGGACCATTGCCTGCCTGTGTTTGACCATTGCCTGCCTGCGTTTGACCATTGCCTGCCTGCGTTTGACCATTGCCTGCCCATTGCCTGCCTGTGTTTGACCATTGTGTTTGACCATTGCCTGCCTGTGTTTGACCATTGCCTACCTGTGTTTGACCATTGCCTGCCTGTGTTTGACCATTGCCTGCCTGTGTTTGACCATTGCCTGCCTGTGTTTGACCATTGCCTGCCTGTGTTTGACCATTGCCTGCCTGTGTTTGACCATTGCCTGCCTGTGTTTGACCATTGCCTACCTGTGTTTGACCATTGCCTCTACCTGTGTTTGACCATTGCCTACCTGTGTTTGACCATTGCCTGCCTGTGTTTGACCATTGTCTACCTGTGTTTGACCATTGCCTACCTGTGTTTGACCATTGCCTGCCTGTGTTTGACCATTGCCTGCCTGTGTTTGACCATTGCCTGCCTGTGTTTGACCATTGCCTACCTGTGTTTGACCATTGCCTGCCTGTGTTTGACCATTGCCTGCCTGTGTTTGACCATTGCCTACCTGTGTTTGACCATTGCCTGCCTGTGTTTGACCATTGCCTGCCTGTGTTTGACCATTGCCTGCCTGTGTTTGACCATTGCCTGCCTGTGACCACGATTCCTGCCTTCTGTGAAGGCTTAATAAACATCTGCCTTGCTCTGGCAAGCAGTCTCTAGGGCAGCAGCCTCTAGGGCAGCAGTCTCTAGGGCAGCAGCCTCTAGGGCAGCAGTCTCTAGGGCAGCAGTCTCTAGGGCAGCAGCCTCTAGGGCAGCAGTCTCTATGGCAGCAGTCTCTAGGGCAGCAGTCTCTAGGGCAGCAGTCTCTAGGGTAGCAGTCTCTAAGGTGCAGGTTAGAGTACCGGGCGCAGGGTCGAGTTCCAAGCTCAGCTTCATAGTTTGCTGTGTATATACAACCGCTTACATGACTAGCTTTTATCCTTTAACCGCTCCTCAGCTCCAGGCCTCTGATCTCCAACCAAGAGAACCACAGCTTGGCCTGTGATACACTAGGTAGATTCCAGTCTATTCTGGATGGCTGTCTCAGGGTTGGATTGAAAAAGCTATTATGGTAGGAGCCATAAAAAAATGGAGAAGTTGGCAACACTTCCTGGCACTGAAGGTGCAGTATTGTCTCTCCCATCGTATGTAAGATAAACACATGTTAAACAAAGAGTAGAATGGAGAGAGAGAGGCGAGAAGGAGAGAGAGAAGGAGAGAGAGAGAGAGGCGAGAAGGAGAGAGAGTGAGAGGCGAGAAGGAGAGAGAGAAAGAGAGAGAGGCGAGAAGGAGAGAGAGAGAGAAAGAGAGACACACAGAGAGAGAGAGGGGAGAGAGAGAGAAAGACAGAGACAAAGAAAGAGACAGAAAGAGACAGAGAGAGAGAGAGAGAAAGAAAGAGAGAGAGAGAGAGAGAGTTTGAGTTTTAAATACTCTTTATTGGGTCTGGGGGCCCACCACACAATAAATACTCATACAAAACCACAGTTACACATCAATTAAAAACACAACTCCAATTCCTCCTCCACAGTAACTACACACAACAGCCTCTGTATACCCCATATACTCAAAAACAGATCGATATTGTTGACAAGTTTGTAATAGGCAAACTCAACCCTTAGTCTCGCTGCCAACATTCCCTCCAGCATTCCCACCACATCCACAGACCCCTGTCCCCGAATGCTGTTCTTTCGGGTCTTCCATATCGCTAATTTTGCTGCCCCTAACACAAAATTAAGCAACACAACTACACCCTTTTGACTGAACCTGTACTTTGGCCCAAATATATACAGTTGGGAAGAGAAAACCTCTCCCAACGTTGAGAACCAATCAGTGATCAGTTCAATCATCCCAACCAACCTGGGACACAATAAAAACAGATGTGCCAGAGATTCAGACCCAGCACAGAATGGACACCCCTCCCCAACAGTAGGATCCAGGTGTACCAGATGCATATTGGTGGCTATAGCTCCATGTATTATCCTCCATTGGAGGTCAGCTGTCCTCTTATCAATAGGCAGTTTATATAATGATCGCCAACAGCCTTTTGGAGAGGCACCTGGACCAAGCACATCCGCCCACCTCGTCGATTTTACCCCTTCCAGGGAAGAGGCATGGGACACCTTTACACATATTCTGTACATGGCCTTCTTTCCCACCTCCTTGAACTCCCCAGCTCCGGGGTATCGAAGGAAAGCAGCGTCCCCACGTCCTCTTCAAATGCCCCCATCGCAGCACTAACAATCAGTGCAGGGAACACATAATCCAGACCCTCCTTCCACCGATCAGAATTGGAAGTGTCAGTCACATACTGCAGATGAAGCACTGGCAAGGAATCGCAGACCTCATCGACGACCTTCCTCAGTAGACGAGATGATCGGATCCCCGCTCTTTCTCCCAGCTCCTCCAATCTGCTCCTGCTCTGCATCAGATGACCCAGCTTGGTACACCCCACGCCTAACAGGCATGAACGTAGGCTAGCTGAACCCAGAACACGGGGCTGGATGGCAGTGTTGTGAAAAAGAGGCTCTTCAAAAAGCCACATCCCTGGTGGCGTGCAGGCCTTACGGGACTTGACAAAGACTCTCCAAGCCTGCATAACAGACTCATAAAATGGAGTCAGGCCAGTCAAATCACCCCCTCCAGCTTTAAGAGGAAAAGATGCTTGTCGAAGCCCAAACAGCCCGCTCTCCTCATCAATATGTAGGCTGTTTCGACCCAGCTAGAACAGTCTCTGTACAACAATCTCTGGGCTGCTTGGAGCCTGAAAGCCGTGATCCTAGAGGAAATGTCCACCAGGCCTTGCCCACCCTCGTGCAGTGGCAGGTACAGGGCTGCAGCTTTAATCCAGTGTTGCCCAGACCAGAAGAAATTGACAAGGGTCCTCTGAAGCTCTTGTATCAGACCCTTTGGTGGCTGTAAAATCATTAGTCTGTGCCACAGGGTAGAAGCAGCAAGATTATTAGCTACCAGGACCCGTCCCCTATAAGACAGCTGGGGCAACACCCATTTCCACCTTGACAGTCTGGCACACACTTTCTCCACTACACCCTCCCAGTTCTTTTTTTTGAAAGACATCGGAGCCTAGAAAAACCCCCAAAGTCTTCATTCCATCTCTGCCCCACTGAAGCCCCCTGGTAACCATGGAGTAGACCCCATCTGAAGCTGACCTGCCCACAGCGCTTCACTCTTTCCCCAATTGACTTTAGCTGAGGAGGCCCCCTCATACACCTTTAAAGCGTTTGAGAGAACCTTAACATCCTCACCCCTGTAATAAAAACTATCACGTCATCTGCATACGCAGACAGTGCTATCGTGGGACCCTTCGTTACACCTGGCACAAAGAAACCAGTAAGCTTCACTCTTAAAAAACAAAGCATTGGTTCAATCGCCAGACTATATAACTGCCCTGAAATTGGGCATCCCTGCCTGATGCCCCTTTCGACAGGGATGGGGCAACTTAAACCACCACCCACCTTCACCATACACGAGGCTCCAGCATACAGTAAATTCACCCAAGACAGAAAAACATCCCCAAACCCAAAGGCTTTCATTATTTTAAACAAGTACTGGTGGTCCACACGATCAAAAGCCTTCTCCTGATCCAACGAAAGTAAACCCACATTTACATCAGACAATTTACAAATGTCTAAAACATCTCTTATCAGAAACAAGTTGTCAACAATAGAGCGATCAGGTACACAGTAGAACTGGTCCTTGTGGATCAACAACCCCAGATACTCTTTCAACCTGTTTGAGAGACATTTAGAAACAATTTTATATTCTGCGCACAGCAAAGCAACAAGTCTCCAATTTTTTATGAGAGCCAAATCCCCCTTTTTTGGCAACAGTGAAAGCACTGCACGTTGACAGGATACAGGAAGAGAACCCTCATGAAAAGATTCACACATCACTTCATAAAAGTCCTCCCCAATAGACCCCCAAAAGTGCTTATAAAACTCAGATGGTAACCCATCGATGCCAAGGGCTCGGCCTGTTGAGAGCTGCATAACAGCTGTGGACAGCTCCTGCAGTGTAATGTCAGCGTCCAATGCGACTCTCTGCTCAGGTCCCAATTTAGGAAGACCATGTAACAACTGTTCAGTACACATAGAGTCACAATCCTCCGCCTTATAAAGGGACGAGTAGAAATCCATGGCATGTTGATGCATTTCAATATCATTCGTGGTCACCTTCCCATCAGGGAGACGAAGGCATACCATCTGTTTACGTTGAAATGTCGACTTTCCTAGGTTAAAAAAAAAAGCACTAGGAGCATCCATATCCTTGAGGGAAGCGAAACGAGACCTAATCAAGGCACCCTTCACTCTTTCATGCAGAAACGACCTCAGTTCATGTCTCTTGTCCTGTAAGTTCATGACTAGTCCAGGGTCATTCTGAGTGAGCAGCTTCAATTCAATAGATTTGATGTCCTGTTCAAGGGCCTTGATAGTCTCTTTAAATTCAGTTTGAGACAGAGCAGTATACTGTTGACAAAAACTTGTATTTGGGCCTTCCCAACCTCCCACCATTGTCTCAAGGACTCAAAATTCCCTTTTATACCCCTCCATTTTTCCCAAAACAACAAAAACCTGTCACAAAACATGACATCATGTAACAATTTAACATTAAAATACCAGTAAGGTGATGACCTTCGTGGACAGGACAAGTGAATATCAACAGTAACCATATGATGATCAGAGAAACCCACAGGAGTAATGGCACAC
>NC_056450.1:34692485-34752485 GCF_018296145.1 Oncorhynchus tshawytscha | reverse complement strand
AATGAATAAGGTCGAGTAACCTGTTGGTTCCAAGTGGAACCTCTATTTTATTTTTTTCCCCGATAGAAATAACACCATTCTCCATGCACTGTCATTTACAACTTGATAAGAGCCATTGATAAAGGGAAAAGCTAGGTAAATTAGTTAGCCGTTTGTATAAGGGGATTGTAAATATAAATGACAATTCTTTTATATCAATTATAACTTATGATTGCTGGAGACAAATGTGAAACTCCTCACATGGCAGTACACTAAAGCAAATCAACATTTCACCTTTTCCACAGTGAAGTTTATGAAATGCTGGCTTTATAATTTGCAGATATGAAATGTGGAGACCAAAGCTATAGGCTTCTGTAGCCATGCACAAATGACAGTATAGCGACAAACCTATCGACTTGATTTATGATTTCTAGAATGTTTCAATTACTGTATATGCCCAGACTTTTCACTGTATTTTGTACAATTTGCATCGTGTTAAATATTAGCCACTACAGGTAGCCACCGTCAGTTATACCATCATACATACTAGTCACTTTAACAATGTTTACATATTTTTGCTTTACTCATCTCATATGTATATACTGTATTCTATTCTACTATATTTAGTCTATGCTTTACTCATCTCATATGTATATACTGTAATCTATTCTACTGTATTTAGTCAATGCCACTCCGACATTGCTCATCCTAATATTTATATATTCCTTAATTCCATTATTTTACTTTTAGGTTGTGTGTATTGTTGCGAATTGTTAAGTTATTACTGCACTGCTGGAGCTAGAAACACAAGCATTTCACTACACACGCAATAACAATAACGGCTAAATATGTGTATGTGAGAAATACATTTGATTTGAAGTTGTGAAATACTTTGAAACGTGTAACCTATTTGAATCATTATGGAACACAGACCATATATAGCAGTCTAAACCTGGTGTCTTGTGCACAGTTCACCACGGCTGAACCATTGGCATCACAGGATTATTATGGTGGATTCATAGGTATACTGGTCAACCCCTATTCTACACGTTTGGGACCTTCCAATATTTCATGGATTGAACAATTGAAAATGGCAACTTTCAGGATGAATCAAACCACTGTATTTTGGATTCATCAATATATTTACTGAGTAAAGGCTCTCCAAACCAGTTTTTATTATGATTCAGAAATACACATCACTATACAAAGGTATGTTGACACCTGCTCAGCAAACATCTCATTCCAAAAGCATGGGCATTAACATGGAGTTGGTCCCCCCTTTGCTGCTATAAAAGCCTCCACTTTTCTGGGAAGGCTTTCCACTAGATGTTGGAACATTCAGCCACAAGAGCGTTAGTGAGGTCGGGCACTGATGTTGGACGATTAGGCCTGGCTCATTGTCGGCATTCCAATTCAACCCAAAGGGGTTTGATGGGGTTGAGGTCAGGGCTCTGTGAAGGCCAGTCAAGCTCTTACACACCGACCTCAACAAACCATTTCTGTATGGACCTTGCTTTGTGCAAGGGGGCATTGTCATGCTGAAACAGGAAAGGGCCTTCCCCAAACTGTTGCCACAAAGTTGGAACCACAGAATCGTCTAGAATGTCATTGTATGCTGTAGCGTTAAGATTTCCCTTCACTGGAACTAAGGGGCCCGAACCATAAAAAAAAGCCCAAGACCATTATTCCTCCTCCACCAAACTTTACCGTTGACACTATGCATTCGGGCAGGAAGCGTTCTTCTGGGATCCGCCAAACTCAGATTTGTCTGTAGTGCTGCCTGATGGTGAAGCGTGATTCATCACTCCAGGGAACGTATTTCCACTTTTTCAGAGTTCACTGGCGGTAAGCTTTACACCAATCCAGCCTGCACATGGTGATCTTAGGCTTGTGTGCGGTTGCTCGGCCATGGAAACTCATTTCATTAACCTCTCGACAAACAGTTATTGTGTGGACGTTGCTTCCACAGACAGTTTGGAACTCGGTAGTGATGTTGCAAACGAGGACAGATGATTTTTACACGCACAAAAACGTTTAGGGTACACCAAATTCAAAGTGATGGATTTAGCTAAATATACTGAAAACTCTATTGAATGAAAACTATTTTTCCACATTTTGTTACGTTACAGTCTTATTCTAAAATATATATATTTTAAATTCCTCTTCAATCTACATACAATACCCCATAATGACAAAGCAACAACAGGTTTTTAGAAATGTTTGCAAATATATATATGTATATATACAAAAAAATGGAACTACCTTATTTACATAAGTATTCAGAACCTTTACTCAGTACTTTGTTGAAGTACCTTTGGCAGCGATTACAGCCTAGACTCTTCTTGGGTATGACAATACAAGCTTGGCACACCTGTATTTGGAGAGTTTCTCTCATTCTTCTCTGCAGATCATCTCAAGCTCTGTCAGGTTGGATGGGGAGCGTCGCTATTCAGCTATTTTCAGGTCTCTCCAGAAATGTTCGATCGGGTTCAAGTCCGGGCTCTGGCTGGGCCACTCAAGGACATTTAGAGACTTGTCCCGAAGCCACTCCTGCGTTGTTTTGGCTGTGTGTTTATGGTCGTTATCCTGTTGGAAGGTGAACCTTCGCCCAAGTCTGAGGTCTTGAGCGCCCTGGAGCAGGTTTTCATCAAGGATCTCGCTGTACTTTGCTCCTTTTATCTTTCTCTCGATCCTGACTAGTCTCCCAGTCCCTGCCACTGAAAAACATTGCCACAGCATGATGCTGCCACCACCATGCTTCACAGTAGGGATGGTGCCAGGTTTCCCTCAGATGTGACGCTTGGCATTCAGGCCAAAGAGTTCAATCTTGGTTTCATCAGACCAGATAATCTTGTTTCTCATGGTCTGAGAGTCCTTTTGACAAACTCCAAGCGGGCTGCCATGTGCCTTTTACTGAGGAGTGGCTTTCGTCTGACCACTCTACCATAAAGGCCTGATTGGTGGAATGGTGCAGAGATGGTTGTCCTTCTAGAAGTTTCTCCCATCTCCACAGAGGAACTCTGGAGCTCTGTCAGATTGACCATCAGGTTCTTGGTTACCTCCCTGACCAAGTCCCTTCTCCCCCGATTGCTCAGTTTGGCTGAGCGGCCAGCTCTAGGAAGAATCTTGGTGGTTCAAACTTCTTCCATTTAAGAATGAGGGAAGCCACTGTGTTCTTGGGTACCTTCAATGCTGCAGAATTGTTTTTGGAACACTTCCCTAGATCAACACAATCCTGTCTCGGAGCTCTATGGACAATTCCTTTGATGTCATGGCTTGGTTTTGGCTCTGACATGCACTGCCAACTGTGGGACCTTATATAGACAGGTGTGTACCTTTCCAAATCATGTCCAATCAATTGAATGTACCACAGGTGTACTCCAATCAAGTTGGAAAAACACCTCACAGATAGAAGATCAATGGAAACAGGATGCACCTGAGCTCAATTTCGAGTCTCATAGAAAAAGGGTCTGAATACTAATATAAACATTTCTAAAAACCTGTCTTTGCTTTGTCATTATGGGGTATTGTGTGTAGATTGATGAGGAACATTTTTTATTTAATCAATTTTAGAATAAGGCTGTAACATAACAAAATGTGGAAAAAATCAAGGGTTCTGAATACTTTCTGATGCACTGTAATTTAAGTCTGAATATCAACTACATTTCCTTAGTCTGAATCGGGCCCTGAGGGACCAGACACAGACTCTCCTAAATCACTGTTTCTCTCCACACACAGAATAGGAAGACTCCCCGCCATTCAGATGAGCAGCAGGGACGTTTGAAAGCAATACAAATTGAGATGATTAGAGATTAGTGAGAATAGACTGTGTGCACACAGGAGGTGCTATATGGCTCAGGAAAAATACATACTAAGTCTATGTGTTTCATGAACAGTACAGTGTATGTCACCGCCAGCAGCTAGGCTTGATTTAGCCAAGGTGCGACCACACTATACCACACTGGATTACAGAGAAATAATTCCACATTACATGACAGTGATAGAGCAGTTATGAAAAATAATCATACAGGTTGTGTTGACCCCAGCCATGTCCCTGTGTGCAGAACGGCCTCCTCTCTCCTTCCTCTCTCCTTCCTCTTTCCTCCTCTCTCATCCCTCTCTCCCTCCTCCCTCTCTCCCTCCTCTCTCCTCCCTCTCTCCTTCCTCCCTCCTCCTCTCTCCTTATCAGAGCCAGTGGTACAGTTAGCTGACAGACAGAGGGTTAGGCATGTCGTCACTAAGCACGTACGTCCCCTCCCCACGTGGTAATAAACCTACAGGAGGAACAGGTGTTGGACATAAAACGGGTTCTGCCGAGACGTTAGCGGGCTGTCTTTACGTCAGGGATCATCAACTAGATTTAACCGCAGGTCGATTTTCACTTATAGGATGGGGGGGGCATAATAAAAAATCATTAGTAGACTGCAAATTGACCGGACGAAGCCCAAACAGATATATTTGACTAAAACATCATCATTTCAAACCTTGCATTTGCATACGATCAAGTCAAGTCTCTATTATGAGTGGGAACAGATTTCCAAAATTAAGACCAATTGAAGCTGATTTCCTGGTGTTTTTACAGTATTTTATGTCCAACAATTAATATATTTTTTAGAACTGCTCAGAGAAGTTGGGGAACCCTGTCGGGGACCTGCTCTACATATTGCTGAGTGATAATAGAATGGGAGTCTTGGCTATTTCCCGTCTCTCCCTGCTGTGAGCTGAGCAAGGGGAGGAGGCGTGGGAATGTGGAGACGTTGACTAGCCTAGCATGCAGAGTTGTGCTCCCCTCCCTCAGTTCCTGGATAATTGCACAATTTGTCATTCAGCATCCATTAGAGAACATTTAATTTCAGCTGGAGTTATTGTAATGTGCTGGTAAGGCTGGGCCAGGAGAGGAGAGTGGTATGGAGCAGACTCCTGTGCTTATTGCAAACATGATGCTGAGCTGTATGGGTATTTAACGGAGTTACTGTTTAAAGACAATAAAACATCTAAATGGAGATATCATCTGGCTTGGATGATGGGACTGAGATGAAAACCGGTCACAGGTTAAAAACGGTTTAACGTGCACACACACACACACACACACACACACACACAGGTGCAGAGGCCTCCTGAGCAGGTGAAACCACGCAAGCATTTACACATTCAAAAAACAGGCGCGAAAAAACACTCACAATTTAAAAAGCTCTCAGTCTCGTGTCAGAATTAGACGTTCATCCATGTTTCTCGAATGTCAAATTTCGAAGCCGTTCCAAACGACAATTTAACGAGTACACTGGGAGTTGAGAAACATGAGTACAGACATAACACAGGAACAGAATCAATTACGCTGGGGGAAAAACAAAGGGAGTGACAGATGTAGGAGAGGTAATGGAGTCCAGGTGAGTCTCATGAAGCGCAGGAGACCGTAACGATGGTGGCAGATGTGGGTAATAATGAATAACTGCCGATGTGGAAGTGCAGGAGAGGGGGAGTAACTGACAGTACCCCCTCCCTGACACGTGGCTCCAGCAGCAGAATGCTGACCAGAGGGACTGACGACCAGGCCGGTCACTTCTGCTGATGTGGAAGCGCAGGAGAGGGGGAGTAACTGACAGTACCCCACTCCCTGACACGTGGCTCCAGCAGCAGAATGCTGACCAGAGGGACTGACGACCAGGCCGGTCACTTCTGCTGATGTGGAAGCGCAGGAGAGGGGGAGTAACTGACAGTATCCCCACTCCCTGACACGTGGCTCCAGCAGCAGAATGCTGACCAGAGGGACTGACGACCAGGCCGGTCACTTCTGCTGATGTGGAACCTGCAGGAGCCAGTTGGGGATGGGAACCTGTAGAGCCAGTTGAGGCCACTCCCTGAGACGTCAGCTGGGGCAGGGAATGCTGAGAGGGACTTGAGGATTGGGCCAGTCACTTCTGCTGGGGCATGGGAACCTGTAGAGCCAGTTGAGGGATGGGAACCTGTAGAGCCAGTTGAGGAATAGGAACCTGTAGAGTCAGCTGGGGCATGGGAACCTGTAGAGTTAGTTGAGGATTGGGAACCTGTAGAGCCAGCTGGGGCATGGGAACCTGTAGAGTCAGCTGAGGGATGGGAACCTGTAGAGTTAGTTGAGGATTGGGAACCTGCAGAGTCAGCTGAGACATAGGAACTTGTAGAGTCAGCTGGGGCATGGGAACCTGTAGAGTCAGCTGAGGCATGGGAACCTGTAGAGCCAGCTGAGGCATGGGAACCTGTAGAGCCAGCTGAGGCATGGGAACCTGTAGAGCCAGCTGAGGCATGGGAACCTGTAGAGTCAGCTGAGGCATGGGAACCTGTAGAGCCAGCTGAGGCATGGGAACCTGTAGAGCCAGCTGAGGCATGGGAACCTGTAGAGTCAGCTGAGGCATGGGAACCTGTAGAGTCAGCTGAGGCATGGGAACCTGTAGAGCCAGCTGAGGCATGGGAACCTGTAGAGCCAGCTGAGGCATGGGAACCTGTAGAGTCAGCTGAGGCATGGGAACCTGTAGAACCAGCTGAGATGGGAACCTGTAGAGTCAGCTGAGGAATGGGAACCTGTAGAGTCAGCTGAGGCATGGGAACCTGTAGAGTCAGCTGGGGCATGGGAACCTGTAGAGCCAGCTGAGGCATGGGAACCTGTAGAGTCAGCTGAGGCATGGGAACCTGTAGAGTCAGCTGAGGCATGGGAACCTGTAGAGTTAGCTGAGGCATGGGAACCTGTAGAGCCAGCTGAGGCATTGGAACCTGTAGAACCAGCTGAGGCATGGGAACCTGTAGAACCAGCTGAGACATGGGAACCTGTAGAGTCAGCTGAGACATGGGAACCTGTAGAGCCAGTTGAGGCATGGGAACCTGTAGAGCCAGCTGAGGCATGGGAACCTGTAGAGTCAGCTGAGGCATGGGAACCTGTAGAGTCAGCTGAGGCATGGGAACCTGTAGAACCATGGGAACCTGTAGAACCATGGGATCCTGTAGAGTCAGCTGAGGCATGGGAACCTGTAGAGTCAGCTGAGGCATGGGAACCTGTAGAGTCAGCTGAGACATGGGAACCTGTAGAGCCAGTAACAAAATCTAAAAATAAAATCCCTGTTGCTTCCCCTTGGTGAGGTTATTCTGTAAGGAGAACACTGGGAAGCAAGTACAGGGAGGGAATTGAATAATACATGAAACATGGAACAAAACAAGAAACACAAGTAGCATACAGACATATGGGGCGGCAGGGTAGCCTAGTGGTTAGTAACCGGAAGGTTGCAAGTTCAAATCCCCGAGCTGACAAGGTACAAATCTGTCGTTCTGCCTCTGAACAGGCAGTTGACCCACTGTTCCTAGGCCGTCATTGACAATAAGAATTTGTTCTTAACTGACTTGCCTAGTTAAATAAAGGTTAAATAAAATATAACACAGGAACAGAATCAATAACGCATGGGGAAAGAACCAAGGGGAGTGACAGATATAGGGGAGGTAATCAGGAAGGTGATGGAGTCCAGGTGAGTCTCATGAAGCACAGGTGGGTGTAATGATGGTGGCAGGTGTGCGTAATAAACTGGCGACGTCGAGCGCCGGAGAAGGGGAGTAACCGTGAGAGTCAAATTTCAAAGTGTTTGCTTACTTCTCTGTATCATTCCAAGCTTAAGTTTAGGCATTAACTGTGAATTCTAAAGTTAGGCATTAACTTAAGACAAGAGTTAAGGTTTTTGATAGGCTTAAAACAAAAATATATAAATTGCTGTATTTGAACATACAACCTTTGTAACCAGATGCTTAGACCCATTCGCCATCCCTGTCCACAAAATGCCCCAGCAAAACTGGAACCTACCCGAAAGTAACAGGGCTCACGTTTGCCCCTAGCGGCCGGTATCCACGCCATCTCCTGATGTCCTCAGGCATGGATGGACGTTGACTTGTATCACGGATGACCTGGCTGCACAGGCACACATGTAATACATTCCCACCTCTAGTAACCCAACAGAAGCTCTATTCTTTTTGTAGGGTTGACTGCTCATTATAGTGTGTTTTCCTTCTGTCTCATGTGATGTGCAGCAGAGTTATTTATAGACTCACTATACACAGGCACGCGCACACATACACACACATGCACAAACACACACACACACACAGGGAGGGAAAGGAGAAGTAGGCCCATAGCGTACAGTAGACCTATAGCGTACAGTAGGCCCATAGCGTACAGTGGACCTATAGCGTACAGTAGGCCCATAGTGTACAGTAGGTCCAAAGTGTACAGTAGGTCCATAGTGTACAGTAGGACCATAGAGTACAGTAGGCCCATAGCATACAGTAGGCCCAAAGTGTACAGTAGGCCCATAGTGTACAGTAGGTCCATAGAGTACAGTAGGCCCATAGTGTACAGTAGGCCCATAGTGTACAGTAGGTCCATAGAGTACAGTAGGCCCATAGTGTACAGTAGGCCCATAGAGTACAGTAGGCCCATAGTGTACAGTAGGTCCATAGAGTACAGTAGGCCCATAGTGTACAGTAGGCCCATTGAGTACAGTAGGCCCATAGAGTACAGTAGGCGCATAGCATACAGTAGACCTATAGTGTACAGTAGGCCCAAAGTGTACAGTATGCCCATCGAGTACAGTAGGCCCATAGAGTACAGTAGGGCCACAGTGTGCAGTAGGACCAAAGTGTACAGTAGGCCCAAAGTGTACATTAGGCCCATAGTGTACAGTAGGCCCATAGCATACAGTAGGCCCAAAGTGTACAGTAGGCCCATAGAGTACAGTCATGTCTTCAAGTAATGATGGACTGTCGTTTCTCTTTGCTTATCTGAGATGTTCAAAGCCCATGTTCATAATATGGACTTTGTCTTTTTCCAAACAGGTCTATCTTCTGTATACCCTCCTAACTTGTCACAACACAACGGAATGGCTCAAACGCATTAAGAAGGAAAGAAATTCCACAAATTAACTTTTAATTGAAATACATTCCAGGTGACTACATCATGAGGCTGGTTGAGAGAATGCCAAGAGTATGCAAAGCTGTCATCAAGACAAAGGGTAGCTATTTGAAGAATCTCAAATCAAAACAACATTTTGATTTGTTTAACACTTTTTTGGTTACTACATAATTCCACGTGTTAATTCATAGTGTTGATGTCTTCACTATTATTCTACAATGTAGAAAATAGTAAAAATAAAGAAAAACCCTTGAATGAGTAAGTGTTCTAAAACTTTTGACCAGTAGTGTACGTTAACCCTGTGTTTATGCCACACACAGACACGCGGTACACACCCACACGCACATACAGCTACATGCCATATGCTCCGAGCAGCTTAGTCCCAGAATAGAATCGTTTCCACATTCAGATGCTTTGGGTGAAAAACAGATATTTTAGGAAGACTACAGTAACTCCCAATAGGGAATCCCAAATACTGCTCAACCATGGGGCCAATGGGACCAATAACAGGCTCTTAGTTGAACGAGACAGAAGATGCAGACAGTGTTAGGAATAATCCAAATTGAAGAGTGTCTCAGCTAGGGCTATCGCGGTGACAGTATTACCTCCACACTGGTGGTCACGAGTCATGAAGGCAGTCAAATTCCACGTGACCATTCAGTCATGGTAATTACGCTTCTCTCAAGCTCTGATGCCGCTGCTGGTCATTAGTAGCATACCAAACTGGCTAACTGCCTGGTACTCAGCACTCTATTGTCCCTCTAATCACTCTGACATCAATGCAAATGTATTTGAAAATCTAATCAAACACTTCATGAGAGCCCATGAGCTCATGTTGTGCAACATTTCAATAGGCTATGCAATTCCACGAGAAAACAGAGTGATGGCCTCTCCTAAAAATAGCAGGATAGGCTTTCTATAGGCTAGGCCTACTATATTTATTTCTCAATTTTCCTAACATTGATTATATTTACAACAGGAGTATAGCCTAACTGGCTGGCATGAAAATAGACCACAGGGAAAAGCGTCTCCATGCATTTTTCCTGCTGACCTTGTTTCCATACAGTTGCATGATAATGGTCCATTCTAAATCAATACAAATTTCACACATATATTATTTAGTATATGTAAAGACAAGATTAAATCAAGAATAGTTTGATCAGTAACAATATTAGCCTATCACTTGTGAATTATATATTATCACTTGTGAATGATGCCCAGCATAAGAAACAAAGCATCTTTTCTAATCATATTCACACACCTCATGTAGTCTAGCCTGTAGGTCTATATGTTTTAATAAGGTTTGTATCACAACTAAAGTGGCCAAATAACTTCTTAAAATTAAGCACAGGTACCGCAGAACAGGCACCGCAGAACAGGCACCGCAGAACAGGCACCGCAGAACAGAGACAGAGTACACCAAGGGGATGGAAGGAACAGGCACCGAAACAGTAGAGAGCAGGGGACCGGAAGAACAGGCACCAATGGGAGGGGAACAGGTAGACAATGGGAGGGGAAAAGGAACAGGCAATGGGAGAAAAGGACAATGGGAGGGGAAAGGAGGAGAGCAGACAATGGGAGGGGGAAAGGAGGAGATCAGACAATGGGAAAAGGAGGCAGACAATGGGAGGGGCAAAGGAGGAGATCAGACAATGGGAAAAAGGAGGCAGACAATGGGAGGGGGAAAGGAGGAGAGCAGACAATGGGAGGGGGAAAGGAGGAGATCAGACAATGGGAGGGGGAAAGGAGGAGAGCAGACAATGGGAGGGGAAAAGGAGGAGATCAGACAATGGGAGGAGGAAAGGAGGAGAGCAGACAATGGGAGGGGGAAAGGAGGAGATCAGACAATGGGAGGAGGAAAGGAGGAGAGCAGACAATGGGAGGGGGAAAGGAGGAGAGCAGACAATGGGAGGAGGAAAGGAGGAGATCAGACAATGGGAGGGGGAAAGGAGGAGATCAGACAATGGGAGGGGGAAAGGAGGAGATCAGACAATGGGAGGAGGAAAGGAGGAGATCAGACAATGGGAGGAGGAAAGGAGGAGATCAGACAATGGGAGGGGGAAAGGAGGAGAGCAGACAATGGGAGGGGGAAAGGAGGAGATCAGACAATGGGAGGGGAAAGGAGGAGAGCAGACAATGGGAGGAGGAAAGGAGGAGAGCAGACAATGGGAGGGGGAAAGGAGGAGAGCAGACAATGGGAGGGGGAAAGGAGGAGAGCAGACAATGGGAGGGGGAAAGGAGGAGATCAGGCAATGGGAGGAGGAAAGGAGGAGAGCAGACAATGGGAGGAGGAAAGGAGGAGAGCAGACAATGGGAGGGGGAAAGGAGGAGATCAGACAATGGGAGGAGGAAAGGAGGAGATCAGACAATGGGAGGGGAAAGGAGGAGAGCAGACAATGGGAGGGGAAAGGAGGAGAGCAGACAATGGGAGGGGGAAAGGAGGAGAGCAGACAATGGGAGGGGAAAGGAGGAGATCAGACAATGGGAGGAGGAAAGGAGGAGAGCAGACAATGGGAGGGGAAAGGAGGAGATCAGACAATGGGAGGAGGAAAGGAGGAGAGCAGACAATGGGAGGAGGAAAGGAGGAGATCAGACAATGGGAGGAGGAAAGGAGGAGAGCAGACAATGGGAGGGGGAAAGGAGGAGATCAGACAATGGGAGGGGGAAAGGAGGAGAGCAGACAATGGGAGGGGGAAAGGAGGAGATCAGACAATGGGAGGGGGAAAGGAGGAGATCAGACAATGGGAGGAGGAAAGGAGGAGAGCAGACAATGGGAGGGGGAAAGGAGGAGATCAGACAATGGGAGGAGGAAAGGAGGAGAGCAGACAATGGGAGGAGGAAAGGAGGAGAGCAGACAATGGGAGGGGAAAAGGAGGAGAGCAGACAATGGGAGGAGGAAAGGAGGAGAGCAGACAATGGGAGGGGGAAAGGAGGAGATCAGACAATGGGAGGAGGAAAGGAGGAGAGCAGACAATGGGAGGAGGAAAGGAGGAGAGCAGACAATGGGAGGGGAAAAGGAGGAGAGCAGACAATGGGAGGAGGAAAGGAGGAGAGCAGACAATGGGAGGGGGAAAGGAGGAGAGCAGACAATGGGAGGGGAAAAGGAGGAGAGCAGACAATGGGAGGAGGAAAGGAGGAGAGCAGACAATGGGAGGGGGAAAGGAGGAGATCAGACAATGGGAGGAGGAAAGGAGGAGAAGACAATGGGAGGAGGAAATTAGAAGAGCAGACAATGGGAGGAGGAAAGGAGGAGAGCAGACAATGGGAGGAGGAAAGGAGATCAGACAATGGGAGGAGGAAAGGAGGAGAGCAGACAATGGGAGGAGGAAAGGAGGAGAGCAGACAATGGGAGGAGGAAAGGAGGAGAGCAGACAATGGGAGGGGGAAAGGAGGAGAGCAGACAATGGGAGGGGAAAAGGAGGAGAGCAGACAATGGGAGGAGGAAAGGAGGAGAGCAGACAATGGGAGGGGGAAAGGAGGAGATCAGACAATGGGAGGGGAAAGGAGGAGAGCAGACAATGGGAGGGGGAAAGGAGGAGAGCAGACAATGGGAGGAGGAGAGCAGACAATGGGAGGAGGAAAGGAGGAGAGCAGACAATGGGAGGGGAAAGGAGGAGAGCAGACAATGGGAGGAGGAGAGCAGACAATGGGAGGGGAAAGGAGGAGAGCAGACAATGGGAAGGGAAAAGGAAGATCAGACAATGGGAGGGGAAAGGAGGAGAGCAGACAATGGGAGGGGAAAAGGAGGAGAGCAGACAATGGGAGGGGAAAAGGAGGAGAGCAGACAATGGGAGGGGAAAAGGAGGAGAGCAGACAATGGGAGGGGGAAAGGAGGAGAGCAGACAATGGGAGGAGGAGAGCAGACAATGGGAGGGGGAAAGGAGTAGAGCAGACAATGGGAAGGGAAAAGGAGGAGATCAGACAATGGGAGGGGAAAAGGAGGAGAGCAGACAATGGGAGGGGAAAAGGAGGAGAGCAGACAATGGGAGGGGAAAAGGAGGAGAGCAGACAATGGGAGGGGAAAAGGAGGAGAGCAGACAATGGGAGGGGAAAAGGAGGAGAGCAGACAATGGGAGGGGAAAAGGAGGAGAGCAGACAATGGGAGGGGAAAAGGAGGAGAGCAGACAATGGGAGGAGGAAAGGAGATCAGACAATGGGAGGGGGAAAGGAGGAGAGCAGACAATGGGAGGGGAAAAGGAGGAGAGCAGACAATGGGAGGAGGAAAGGAGGAGAGCAGACAATGGGAGGGGAAAAGGAGGAGATCAGACAATGGGAGTGGGAAAGGAGGAGAGCAGAGATCTGCGAGGAGACCCCCTGATGCTTGAGTCACCATAGCAACTGTCTTCAGAGAGTCAGATGACAATCATGTCCTCAGCTAAGAGTGCTCGTGTGTACACGTGTGTGTGTGTGTGTGTTTGTGTGTGATGCTGTCACAGGGCTGACGAGGCGAGACTGAGAGTAATCTCAGCAGATTAAAGTGACTGTGTTTATCTAAAGACACACACACACACACACAGCAGAGACACAAACACACACAGCAGAGACTCTCTCATAATGACATAAGATGAATATAAGTAGAAAGTGAGAGAAATAGAGAGAGAGAGAGAGAGAGAGAGAGGCAGAAAGCATGCTTTAATTAGGAGACCCAGGGGTCTGACATGTGGGTGCCTATTGAAGCTCTGATTGTGTGTGTGTATTCTTTGAATGAGTCTCAGTGTTCACATGTGCACAATAATGTGTGTGTGTGTGTGTGTGTGTGTATGTGTGTGTGTGTGTGTGTGTGTGTGTGTGTGTGTGTGTGAGAGAGAGAGAGAGAATACAACCCATATTTATGCTTATTTATTTTATCTTGTGTCCTTTAACCATTTGTACATTGTTAAAACACTGTATATATATATATATATATATATATAATATGACATTTGTAATGTCTTTATTGTTTTGAAACTTCTGTATGTGTAATGTTTACTGTTAATTTTTATTGTTTATTTCACTTTATATATGATCTACCTCACTTGCTTTGGCAATGTTAACACATGTTTCCCATGCCAATAAAGCCCTTGAATTGAATTGAATTGAATTGAGAAAGAGAGAGAGAGAGAGAGAGAGAGAGACCCCAACCAGCTAATACCATCCCAAGCAAACCCTGGCCACACCCTATATAGGCCCCCCATATCAGACCTATGCCTCTTCTGCCCAGCCCATGCCCCCGCCCCCACGGCAAGGACATCAACATGACAGCAGGACATATGCCCAGGCCGTGAGCAGAGCAACAGGCCCAACTCCCACTATTACACCTGCCCAAGCCCCATCCTGCAACCTAAGAGGTTTACTATCTCATCCTGGAATATAAAAGGTCTGAGGTAATTTGCCTTTGGCCTAAAGAGCAGGAACCCAGACTTCAACAAAGAAATTGGAAATACAGACATTGTCATCCTACAAGAAACATAGAATAGAGGAGACGGGCCCACTGGTTTCCCTCTAGGTTACAGAGAGCTGGTAATTCCATCCACCAAAGTACCAGGTGTGAAACAGGGAAGAGACTCAGGGGGTATGCTAATTTGGTATAGAGCAGACTTAGCCCACTCTATTAAATGAATCAAAACAGGAACATTTTACATTTGGCTAGAAATTAATTAGGAAATTATCTCAACAGAGAAAAATGTCCCCCCACTAGAATCCCCATACTTTAATGAAGATAAGTTCTCCATCCTGGAGGGGGAGGTCAACCATTTTCAGGCCCATCGTGTACTAGTCTGTGGCGACCCGAAAGCCATAACCTGACACCCTCAGCACACAGGGGGACAAACACCTACCTGGAGGTGACAGCATTTCCACCCCCTACACACAACTACAACAGCATAACCAACATAAATTGGTCATAACTCCTGCAGCTCTTTCGCTGGATATGTACATAGTCATAGCTTTGAGGAGACACCTATGGTAGGTACAGCTATAGCTCATCTCTTGGCAGTAGTACTGTAGAATACTTTATCACTGACCTCAACCCAGAGTCTCTTAGAGCATTCACAGTCAGTCCACTGATACCCCTATCAGATTACAGCAAAATCACACTGTACTTGAACATAGCTATGCTCAATCATTAGGTATCAAAGCCAAAGGAACTGAATAATATTAAGTAACACTGTAGACAGAAGGAAAGTAGTGTGGAAATCTACCAAGAAACAATTAGGCAACAACAAATTCAATCCCTTCCAGACAATTTCCTGGACAAAATGTTTCACTGTAATAGTGAAGGTGTAAACTTAGCCGTAGAAAACCTAAACAGTATATTTGACCTCTCAGCCTCCCTATCAAATCAAAAAATGTAATGCATACAACCTAAGAAAAGTAACAACAATGACAAATGGTTTGATGAAGAATTGAAAAACCTAAAAAAAACAAATTGAGAAATCTATCCAAACAAAAACATAGACACCCAGAAAACCTGAGCATACGCCTTCACTATGGCGAATCACTAAAACAATACAGAAATACACTACGGAAAAAGAAGGAACAGCACGTCAGAAATCAACTCAATGTAATTGAAGAATCCATAGAATCTAACCACTTCTGGGAAAACAAACAACAACACGAAGAGTTATCTGTCCAAAATGGAGATGTGTGGGTAAACCACTTCTCCAATATGTTTGGCCCTATAACAAAGAACAAACAGCAAAAACATATACATGATCAAATACAAATCTTAGAATCAACTATTAAAGTCTAGCAGAACCCACTGGATTCTCCAATTACAATGAATGAACTACAGGATAAAATATAAACCATCCAACCCAAAACGGCCTGTGGGATTGATGGTATCCTCAATTAAATTATAAATGATAAACTCTTTAACATCCCCCTCAGCTCTGGCATCTTCCCCAATATTTGGAACCAAGGACTGACCACCCCAATCCAGAAAAGTGGTGACAAATTTGACCCCAATAACTACTCTGGGATGTGTCAACAGCAACCTTGGGAAAATCTTCTGCATTATCTTTAACAGCAGACTTGTACATTTCCTCAGCGAAAACACTTTACTGTCAAATGTCAAATTGGCTATTTACCGAATTATCCTACGACAGACCACATATTCACCCTGCACACCCTAATTGACAAAGAAACAAACAAAAACAAAGGCAAAGTCTTCTCATGCTTTGTTGATTTCAAAAATAATTTGGCATTAGGGCCTGCAATACAAATTGATGGAAAGTGGTGTTGGGGGAAAAACATAAGACATTATGAAATCCATGTAGACAAACAACAAGTGTGCGGTGAAAATGGCCAAAAAACACACACATTTCTTTCCACAGGGCCAGGGGGTGAGACAGGGATGCATCTTAAGCCCCACCCTCTTCAACATATATATATATATATCAACAAATTGACGAGGGCACTAGAACAGTCTGCAGCACCCGGCCTCACCCTACTAGAATCTGAAGTCAAATGTCTACTGTTTGCTGATGATCTTGTGCTTCTGTCCCCAACCAAGGAGGGCCTACAGCAGCACCTAGATCTTCTGCACAAATTATGTCAGACCAGGGCCTTGACAGTAAATCTCAATAAGCCAAAAATAATGGTGTTCCCAATGGTGTTCTTTCCCTCTCTGATCAGAATAATACCCTGTAATGCTTTGTCATATTTGTCATATTAATTACGTAGTCTTTATCATGGGTCGTATAGGAGATACAGTGAACAAAAATATAACGCAGCATGTAAAGTGTTGGTCCCATGACACATGAGATTAAATATATGTAGCATATCATATATGTATCCCCTCCGACAGGCAGAAACTCAAACAGGATGAAACCGTGACTAGGTCATTCAATGCTGGGTTTACCAAACGGAATCCATGCTTCAAGATTGTTTTGATCTCACGGACTGGTATATGTTCCGGGTAGCCTCAGAGAATAATATAGATTTATACGCAGATTTGGTGAGTGAGTTTATAAGGAGGTGCATTGGAGATGTTGTTCCCACTGTGACTATGTATACATACCCTAACCAGAAACCGTAGATATACGGCGGCATTCGGCAAAACTGAAAGTGCGAACCAACGCATTTAACCACGGAAAGATGACCGGGAACATGGCCGAATACAAACAGTGCAGTTATTCCCTCCGCAAGGCAATCAAGCAGGTTAAACATCGGTATAGGGACAAAGTGGAGTCGCAATTCAACGGCTCAGACACGAGACATATGTGGCAGGGTCTATAGGCAATCATAGACTACAAAGAAAACCAGCAACGTCACGGACACCGACGTCTTGCTTCCAGACAAACAAAACACCTTGTTTGCCCGCTTTGAGGATAATACAGTGCCAGCGACACGGCCAGCTACCAAGGACTGCGGCCTCCCCCTCTCCTTCTTCGTGGCTGACGTCAGTAAGACATTTAAATACGCTAACCCTCGCAGGGCTGCCTGCCCAGATGGCATCCCTAGCCGCGTCCTCAGAACATGTGCAGACCAGCTGGCTGGTGTGTTTACAGACATATTCAAACTCTCCCTATCACAGTCTGCTGTCCCCACATGCTTCAAGATGGCCACCATTGTTCCTGTACCCAAGAAAGCAAAGGTAACTGAACTAAATGACTATCGCCCCATAGCACTCACTTCTGTCATGATGAAGTGCTTTGAGAGACTAGTCAAGGATCAAATCACCTCCACCTTACCTGTCACCCTAGACCCACTCCAATAAGCATACCACCCCAATAGGTCCACAGACAATGCAATCGCTATCACACTGCACACTGCCCTATCCCGTCTTGACAAGAGGAATACCTATGTAAGAATGCTGTTCATTGACTACAGCTCAGCATTCAAAATCATAGTACCCTCCAAGCTCATCATTAAGCTTGAGGCCCTAGGTTTTAACCCTGGCCTATGCAACTGGGTCCTGGACTTTCTGACTGGCCGCCCCCAGGTGGTGAAGGTAGGAAACAACCACTCCACTTAGCTGACCCTCAACACTGGGGCCCCACAAGGGTGCATGCTCAGCCCCCTCCTGTACTCCCTGTTCACCCATGACTGCGTGGCCATGCACGCCTGCCTCCAACTCGATTATCAAGTTTGCAGACAACACAACAGTAGTAGGCTTGATCACGAACAACGACGAGACCCTACAGGGAGGAGGTGAGGGCACTCAGAGTGTGGTGTCAGGAAAACAACCTCTCACTCAACGTCAACAAAACAAAGGAGATGGTCGTGGACTTCAGGAAACAGCAGAGGGAGCACCCCCCTATCCACATCGACGGGACAGCAGTGGAGAAGGTGGAGAGTTTCAAGATCTAGTTCCGTGCACATCACAGACAAACTGAAATGGTTTGAAATGAAATGGTCCACCCACACAGACAGTGTGGTAAAAAAGATGCAACAGCGCAGCGCCTCTTCAACCTCAGGAGGCTGAATAAATTTGGCTTGTCACCTAAAACCTTCACAAACTTATACAGATGCACAATTGAGAGCATCCTGTCAGGGTGTGTCACTGCCTGGTATGGCAACTGCACCGCCCACAACCACAGGGCTCTCCAGAGGGTGGTGCGGTCTGCACAACGCATCACCGGGGGCAAACTGCCTGCCCTCCAGGACACCTACAGCACCCGATGTCACAGGAAAGCCAAAAAGATCATCAAGAACAACAACCACCCAAGCCACTGCCTGTTCACCACACTACCATCCAGAAGGCAAGGTCAGTACAGGCGCATCAAAGCTGGGACAGAGAGACTGAAAAACAGCTTCTATGTTAAGGCCATCAGACTGTTAAACAGCCATCACTAACACAGAGAGGCTGCTGCCTACATACAGACTTGAAATCATTGGCCACTCTAACAAATGGATCCCTAGTCACTTTATTAATGGCACTTTAATAATGGTGTTTACATGTCCTGCATTCCGCATTCCATGTGTACACTGTGTGTTATACCATCTATTGCATCTCTTCTATGTTGGTCGGTCATTGCTCATCCATATATTTATATGTACATATTCTTAATCCATCCCTTTACTTAGATTTGTGTGTATTAGGTAGTTGTTGTGGAATTGTGAGATAACTTGTTAGATATATTTCTGCACTGTCTGAACTAGATGCACAAGCATTTCGCTACACTCGCATTAACATCTGCTAAAAATATCCATGTGACCAATAAAATTTGTTTTGATTTTAAATAGAAGATCCCAGAAATGTTCCATACTCACAAAAATCTTATTTCGCTCAAATCTTATGCACAAATTTGTTTACATCCTTGTTAGTGAGCATTTTTCCTTTGCCAAGATAATCCATCCACCTGACAGGTGTGGAATATCAAGAAGCTGATTAATCAGCATGATCAATACACAGGTGCGGCTTATGCTGGGGACAATAAAAAGCCACTCTAAAATGTGCAGCTTTGTCACACAACACAATGCCACAGATGTCTCAAGTTTTGAGAGGGCGCACAATTGGCATGTTGACTGCAGGAATGTCCACCAAAGCTGTTGCCAGAGAATTGAATGTTCATTTCTCTACTATAAGCCGCCTCCAATTTCGTTTTATAAGCTACGGACAACGAACACAATTGCATTTTATCGATGGCAATTTGAATACACAAAAATACAATGACGAAATCCTGAAGCCCATTGCGAGGCCCATTATTTTTAAGGTATCTGTGACCAACATATGCATATAAATGTATGTATTCCCAGTCAGGTGAAATCCATAGATTAGGGCCGAATGAATTGATTTAAATTAACCTATTTCCTCCTATGAATTGTAAATCACTAAAATCTTTGAAATTGTTGCATGTTGAATTTACATTTTTGTTCAGTATATATATAATATGCATATGATAAATATTACCCCACTAAAAGGCCCTATCTCAGGGTAAAATCCATCCGCCTTAGTTTAATCTTTTCAAAATGCCATGTTGTTCCTGTATTAAAAACGTGTTCCTTCTATTAGCATGTGGTTGTAGTTCCCTGATAGTGACGTTCTAATCTAATTGTCCTTGTCCTTGTGTCCCTCCCATGGTCGCCATTCATCTAAACCCAAGTTGCTATGGGAACGCCTGTTGCAAAGACATGAGGGATGAGTGAGCAATCAGGTTTAGAGGGCTTTGTAATAACATTATGTAGGAAAGAGAGACCGAGCGGACGGAGAGAGCGAAATAGAGAGGGGGAGAGGGAGGGGGCGAGAGAGAATGAAGAGGGGAGAGAGAGAGAGAGAGAGAGAGAGAGAGAGAGAGAGAGGAGGGGGAGAGAGCGAAATAGAGAGGGGGAGAGGGAGGGGGCGAGAGAGATGGGGAGAAGAGGGGGGAGAGAGAGAGAGAAGAGAGGGAGAGAGAGAGCGAGAGGGGGGAGAAGGAGGGGGAGAGAGAGCGAAATAGAGATGGGGAGAAGGAGAGGGGGAGAGAGAGAGTGAAGAGGGGGGAGAGAGAGAGAGCGAGAGAGAGAGAGAGAGCAGGGAGGGAGAAAGGAAAGAAGACAGAACTCTTCTCAGAGAGAGGGTAGGGGACAGTGAGATGACACTGCGCAAATGACAGTGTAGCGCCAAACCTACCGAGTTGGTTTATGATTTCTAGAATGTTTCAATTATATGCCCAGACTTTTCACTGTATTTTGTACAATTTGCATCGTGTTATAAATATTAGCCACTACAGGTAGCCACCGTCAGTTATACCACCGTACATTTAGAACTGTCACTTTAGTGATAGTTTCATTACATTTTGCATCATTACATTACATCCTTAGTTGACTCTTCTTTCCTCTGTCACGTTTGTGTGGTTGTTCCTGAGGATCGCTAGTAATAGTGGATCATATAATCGAACATATTACAAATCATTTGGAACATGTAACCTATTTGAATCGTTTTGGAACGCAGCAGTTTAAACCTGCAGCACGTTCCACGACGACTGGACAGTTGCCATCACTGTTCTATGATTAGTGAGGATTAGGGGTAGATTCATAGGACAACTGGTCAACCCCTATAGTACACATTTCTCACCTTCTAATATTTGGATTGAACAATTTAACACGGCAACTTTCAGGATGAATCAAACAACTGTATTTTTGATTCACTGATATATTTAATGCGTAAAGGCTCTCCAAACCAGTTTTTATTATGATTCAGAAATACACAACTTGACCAAAAC
Source organism: Oncorhynchus tshawytscha (assembly GCF_018296145.1). Lineage (NCBI taxonomy): Eukaryota > Metazoa > Chordata > Actinopteri > Salmoniformes > Salmonidae > Oncorhynchus > Oncorhynchus tshawytscha. Next base: position 34,731,461 of record NC_056450.1, on the reverse strand, counting down.
TATGTGGACACCTGCTCAGCAAACATGTCATTCCAAAGTAATGGGCATTAATATAGAGTTGGTCCCCCCTTTGCTGCTATAACAGCCTCTACTCTTTTCGGAAGGGTTTCTACTAGATGTTGGAACATTGCTGCGGGGACTTGCTTCCATTCAGCCTCAAGGACAGTCCAGCAATCAGTACAGGAGTGGAGAGTGGGAGAGAGGGAGAGAGGGAGGGAGAGAGGGAGAGAGGGAGAGGGAGAGAGGGAGGGACAGAGGGAGGGAGAGAGGAGGGAGAGAGTGAGGGAGAGAGGGAGGGAGAGAGGGAGGGAGAGAGGGAGGGAGAGAAGGAGGGAGAGAGGGAGGGGTGGAGATAGAGGGAGAGAGGGATAGAGTGTGGGAGAGAGGGAGGGAGAGATTTATACACAGTATTTACCATTTAGGATTGTTTCTCACACATACTACAGCATGAAAGCATTGTAGTGAATGTGTTTCTGCTTTAGGATTTACAAAGGCAAGTAACTACAGAGCTTGAAGGGTGAAAACGTATTTCACCTGTTACATTGTTAAATATCTTGAAACAATCATAATCACTAGGTGGTAATCATCACCACTTTCTTAGTAATAAACCCTCCTGCCAACATGAAACAACAACACCTTTTCTTCTTCTCCTGCCCCGAGGACAAATGAAGAATAGCATTCTTTAACGCAAAGTAACTAAACCAGACATATTTCAAGAATATTTGAGGGCACAGGACATAATAGACGGTGTCCAAAACATGTCTCTATGCATCTGACCTCACTAATTTAACACAACAAGATGAGAGAAACCAAGTCGGATTCTGGCGTTGGCTAGTCATCGTATTTGGCCTGTGGTTAGTTGTGTTGGAGATTCTTCCAGTCTCTCCTGCTGGCAGGGTTTGGTCTGATCTGGCTGGGCTGTGGAAGGGTTGCCTCTCTTTCCTGTGTTAATTAGGCCGGCTGGCCATAAGCCTTTAGTCTGACGAAGCACAAGACAGTAAGCAGCCAGGCTCAATAATCTGTACATACTGTATATCAGCCCTGCTTTGAGAACAGAGGGTGGCATGAGTGCGTGTGTGTGTGCGTGTAGGAGCCATTGAGCGTCTGCCATCATTCATCTTGTATTCTTTTTCACACACACACACACACACACACACACACACACACACACACACACACACACACACACACACACACACACACACACACACACACACACACACACACACACACACACACACACACACACACACACACACACACTGAGAGAGACTGGGAAATAAAGCTAGGGGTTCTTGAAGATTCATAAAGGGATAGTTCAAATGTTAATTCTAGGAATTTATTTAATAAAAAATCTCTTCGCTATAAAGCTATAAAGAGCCAGGGTATGCTCTGTGTGTGTAATTACCCCACAGTTCATAAAACCACCAGCACATTCAAACACAATACTTGTTTGTATGTGTGTGTGTGTGTGTGTGTGTGTGTGTGTGTGTGTGTGTGTGTGTGTGTCAAGGTGTCAATAGGTAAACTTTCCAAATCATCAGGCTGACCCTGAGTAGCAACCTTGGGTCAGAAGTCATTGTCATTGATATTTGTCATTATCTCACTTAACTTTAGCCACAATGGTCTTGTCATTCCTGATAATAAAGGTGAATCTGAATCTGCTACACTGACCTGGATTGATCCCATGACCACACCATAGTTCACACAGGTACTATGTACTTCCACAGGTACCTTGTACTTCCGGCGCCGACAGAGATGGCCGCCTCGCTTCGCGTTCCTAGGAAACTATGCAGTTTTTTGTTTTTTTACGTGTTATTTCTTACACTAGTACCCCAGGTCATCTTAGGTTTCATTACATACAGCCGAGAAGAACTACTGAATATAAGATCAGCGTCAACTCACCATCAGTACGACCAAGAATATGTTTTTCGCGATGCGGATCCTGTGTTCTGCCTTACAACCAGTGTAACCGAGTGGATCACATGCAGCGACCAAAAAAAAAAAAAAAACGACTCAGAAAAAGAGGGAAACGAAGCGGTCTTCTGGTCAGACTCCGGAGACGGGCACATCGTGCACCACTCCCTAGCATTCTTCTTGCCAATGTCCAGTCTCTTGACAACAAGGTTGATGAAATCCGAGCAAGGGTAGCATTCCAGAGGGACATCAGAGACTGTAACGTTCTCTGCTTCACGGAAACATGGCTAACTGGAGAGACGCAATCCGAAGCGGTGCAGCCAGCGGGTTTCTCCACGCATCGCGCCGACAGAAACAAACATCTTTCTGGTAAGAAGACGGGCGGGGCGTATGCCTTATGGCCAACGTGACATGGTGTGATGAAAGAAACATACAGGAACTCAAATCCTTCTGTTCACCTGATTTAGAATTCCTCACAATCAAATGTAGACCGCATTATCTACCAAGAGAATTCTCTTCGATTATAATCACAGCCGTATATATCCCCCCCCAAGCAGACACATCGATGGCTCTGAACGAACTTTATTTAACTCTCTGCAAACTGGAAACGATTTATCCGGAGGCTGCATTCATTGTAGCTGGGGATTTTAACAAGGCTAATCTGAAAACAAGACTCCCTAAATTTTATCAGCATATCGATTGCGCAACCAGGGGTGGAAAGACCCTGGATCATTGTTACTCTAACTTCCGCGACGCATATAAGGCCCTGCCCCGCCCCCTTTCGGAAAAGCTGACCACGACTCCATTTTGTTGATCCCTGCCTACAGACAGAAACTAAAACAAGAAGCTCCCACGCTGAGGTCTGTCCAACGCTGGTCCGACCAAGCTGACTCCACACTCCAAGACTGCTTCCATCACGTGGACTGGGAGATGTTTTGTATTGCGTCAGACAACAACATTGACGAATACGCTGATACGGTGTGCGAGTTCATTAGAACGTGCGTTGAAGATGTCGTTCCCATAGCAACGATTAAAACATTCCCTAACCAGAAACCGTGGATTGATGGCAGCATTCGTGTGAAACTGAAGGCACGAACCACTGCTTTTAATCAGGGCAAGGTGTCTGGTAACATGACTGAATACAAACAGTGCAGCTATTCCCTCCGCAAGGCTATCAAACAAGCTAAGCGCCAGTACAGAGACAAAGTAGAATCTCAATTCAACGGCTCAGACACAAGAGGCATGTGGCAGTCAATCACGGACTACAGGAAGAAACCCAGCCCAGTCACGGACCAGGATGTCTTGCTCCCAGGCAGACTAAATAACTTTTTTGCCCGCTTTGAGGACAATACAGTGCCACTGACACGGCCTGCAACGGAAACATGCGGTCTCTCCTTCACTGCAGCCGAAGTGAGTAAGACATTTAAACGTGTTAACCCTCGCAAGGCTGCAGGCCCAGACGGCATCCCCAGCCGCGCCCTCAGAGCATGCGCAGACCAGCTGGCCGGTGTGTTTACGGACATATTCAATCAATCCCTATACCAGTCTGCTGTTCCCACATGCTTCAAGAGGGCCACCATTGTTCCTGTTCCCAAGAAAGCTAAGGTAACTGAGCTAAACGACTACCGCCCCGTAGCACTCACATCCGTCATCATGAAGTGCTTTGAGAGACTAGTCAAGGACCATATCACCTCCACCCTACCTGACACCCTTGACCCACTCCAATTTGCTTACCGCCCAAATAGGTCCACAGACGATGCAATCTCAACCACACTGCACACTGCCCTAACCCATCTGGACAAGAGGAATACCTATGTGAGAATGCTGTTCATCGACTACAGCTCGGCATTCAACACCATAGTACCCTCCAAGCTCGTCATCAAGCTCGAGACCCTGGGTCTCGACCCCGCCCTGTGCAACTGGGTACTGGACTTCCTGACGGGCCGCCCCCAGGTGGTGAGGGTAGGCAACAACATCTCCTCCCCGCTGATCCTCAACACTGGGGCCCCACAAGGGTGCGTTCTGAGCCCTCTCCTGTACTCCCTGTTCACCCACGACTGCGTGGCCATGCACGCCTCAAACTCAATCATCAAGTTTGCGGACGACACAACAGTGGTAGGCTTGATTACCAACAACGACGAGACGGCCTACAGGGAGGAGGTGAGGGCCCTCGGAGTGTGGTGTCAGGAAAATAACCTCACACTCAACGTCAACAAAACTAAGGAGATGATTGTGGACTTCAGGAAACAGCAGAGGGAACACCCCCCCATCCACATCGATGGAACAGTAGTGGAGAGGGTAGCAAGTTTTAAGTTCCTCGGCATACACATCACAGACAAACTGAATTGGTCCACTCACACAGACAGCATCGTGAGGAAGGCGCAGCAGCGCCTCTTCAACCTCAGGAGGCTGAAGAAATTCGGTTTGTCACCAAAAGCACTCACAAACTTCTACAGATGCACAATCGAGAGCATCCTGGCGGGCTGTATCACCGCCTGGTATGGCAACTGCACCGCCCTCAACCGTAAGGCTCTCCAGAGGGTAGTGAGGTCTGCACAACGCATCACCGGGGGCAAACTACCTGCCCTCCAGGACACCTACACCACCCGATGCTACAGGAAGGCCATAAAGATCATCAAGGACATCAACCACCCGAGCCACTGCCTGTTCACCCCGCTGTCATCCAGAAGGCGAGGTCAGTACAGGTGCATCAAAGCTGGGACAGAGAGACTGAAAAACAGCTTCTATCTCAAGGCCATCAGACTGTTAAACAGCCACCACTAACATTGAGTGGCTACTGCCAACACACTGTCAATGACACTGACTCTACTCCAGCCACTTTAATCATGGGAATTGATGGGAAATGATGTAAATATATCACTAGCCACTTTAAACAATGCTACCTTATATAATGTTACTTATCCTACATTGTTCATCTCATATGCATACGTTGATACTGTACTCTATATCATCGACTGCATCCTTATGTAATACATGTATCACTAGCCACTTTAACTATGCCACTTGGTTTACATACTTATCTCATATGTATATACTGTACTCGATATCATCTACTGTATCTTGCCTATGCTGCTCTGTACCATCACTCATTCATATATCCTTATGTACATATTCTTTATCCCCTTACACTGTGTATAAGACAGTAGTTTTTTTGGAATTGTTAGTTAGATTACTTGCTCGTTATTACTGCATTGTCGGAACTAGAAGCACAAGCATTTCGCTACACTCGCATTAACATCTGCTAACCATGTGTATGTGACAAATAAAATTTGATTTGATTTGATTTGATTTAGGTAGCCACCATCAACAAGCCATCTCTATCTCTCTTTATCTCTCTTTGTCTCTCTCTTTGTCTCTTTCTCTCTCCCTCACTTTCTCTCCTCTCCGTCACTCTCTCTCTGAAAATTCTATCTCTCTTTATCTCTCTTTGTCTCTCTCTTTGTCTCTTTCTCTCTCCCTCACTTTCTCTCCTCTCTCCTCTCTGTCTCTGTCTCTGTCTCTCTCTCTCTGAAAATTCTATACATTTCAAAGGGCTTTATTGGCAGGGGAAACACATGTTTACATTGCCAAAGCAAGGGAAATAGATAATAAAAAAGTGTAATAAACAACAAAAAATGAACAGTAAAATTTCAAAAGTGTTGCTGTCCTGGGGCTCTGTGGGGTGTGTTTGTGTTTGTGGACAGAGCCCCAGGACCAGCTTGCTGAGGGGACTCTTCTCCAGGTTCATCTCTCTGTAGGTGATGGCTTTGTTATGGAAGGTTTGGGAATGGCTTCCTTTTAGGTGGTTGTAGAATTTAACGTCTCTTTTCTGGATTTTAATAATTAGTGGCTATCGGCCTAAATTTGCTCTGCATGCATTATTTGGTGTTTTAAGTTGTACACAGAGGATATTTTTTGCAGAATTCTGCCTGCAAAGTCTCAATTTGGTGTTTCTTCTTGGTTGTGAATTCTTGTTTGGTGAGCAGACCCCATACCTCACAACGATAAAGGGCAATGGGTTGTATAACTGATTCAAGTATTTTTTTTGATGGTGCAGAAATCCCTTCTTGCCTTGTCTCTCAGATCATTCACAGCTTTGTGGAAGTTACCTCTGGCGCAGATGTTTAGGCTGAGGTAGGTATAGTGTTTTGTGTGCTCTAGGACAACGGTGTCTATTTGAGGTCAACTGGACCTTTTTGGGAACACCATTCGTGTTACTGAGATTTACTGTCAGGGCCCAGGTCTGACAAAATCTGTGCAGAAGATCTAGGTGCTGCTGTAGGCCCTCCTTGGTTGGGGACAGAAGCACCAGATCATCAGCTAACAGTAGACATTTGACTTCAGATTTTAGTAGGGTGAGGCCGGGTGCTGCAGACTGTTCTAATGCCCTCAGCAATTCATTGATATACTGTATATGTTGAAGAGGGTGGGGATAAAGCTGCATCCCTGTCTAACCCCCTGGCCCTGTGGAAAGAAAGAAAATCTCTCTCTCTCTATGTCTCTCTCTCTGTTCCCCTCTCTCTCTATCTCTATGTCTCTCTTTCTACCTCTATGTCTCTCTCTCTGTTCCTCTCTCTCTCTCTCTCTCTCTCTCTCTCTCTCTGTTCCTCTCTCTCTCTCGGTTCCTCTCTCTCTCTCTGTTCCTCTCTATCTCTATCTCTATCTCTATGTCTCTCTCTGTTCCTCTCTCTCTCTATCTCTGTCTCTCTCTCTATGTCTCTCTCTCTCTGTTCCTCTCTCCCTCCCTCTCTCTCTCTCTCTCTCGCTATCTCTGTGGTCGGTCTATATTTGCTCATGGCCATAAATGTCGTAAGCCATATCAGCTCTCCTTAACAGATCAATATGTTCTCCTTCCTCTAATGACAGAAAATGGCTGTCAGCTACTCACACTCCCTTTCATATTTTCATACAATGATTCTCTTTCACTCTATCTCACACAAATATTCTCACACATGTGTGTGTGTGTGTGTGTGTGTGTGTGTGTGTGTGTGTGTGTGTGTGTGTGTGTGTGTGTGTGTGTGTGGTGTGTGTGTGTGTGTGTGGTGTGAGTGTGTGTGTGCGTGTATGCATGCTTTTGACAGCCACCCAAATGTGTTGTAATTTTCCATGCTGAGATTCTGTCATGGAACAGCTCCTCTCCACAAAGCTGGACTCTAGATGTCTTTACAAACCACTACTTCAGGGTGTACATTCCAGCTGTCTTCCTTTACTAAACAGTACTTCAGGGTGTACATTCCAGCTGTCTTTACAAACCACTACTTCAGGGTGTACCTTCCAACTGTCTTTACAAACCACTACTTCAGGGTGTACATTCCAGCTGTCTTCCTTTACTAAACACTACTTCAGGGTGTACATTCCAGCTGTCTTTACTAAACAGTACTTCAGGGTGTACATTCCAGCTGTCTTCCTTTACTAAACACTACTTCAGGGTGTACATTCCAGCTGTCTTCCTTTACTAAACACTACTTCAGGGTGTACATTCCAGCTGTCTTCCTTTACTAAACAGTACTTCAGGGTGTACATTCCAGCTGTCTTCCTTTACTAAACAGTACTTCAGGGTGTACATTCCAGCTGTCTTCCTTTACTAAACACTACTTCAGGGTGTACATTCCAGCTGTCTTCCTTTACTAAACACTACTTCAGGGTGTACATTCCAGCTGTCTTTACTAAACACTACTTCAGGGTGTACCTTCCAGCCGTCTTCCTTTACTAAACAGTACTTCAAGGTGTACCTTCCAGCTGTCTTTACTAAACAGTACTTCAGGGTGTACATTCCAGTTGTCTTCCTTTACTAAACACTACTTCAGGGTGTACATTCCAGCTGTCTTCCTTTACTAAACACTACTTCAGGGTGTACATTCCAGCTGTCTTTACTAAACAGTACTTCAGGGTGTACCTTCCAGCTGTTTTTACTAAACAGTACTTCAGGGTGTACCTTCCAGCTGTCTTCACCAAACAGTACTTCAGGGTGTACCTTCCAGCTGTCTTTACTAAACAGTACTTCAGGGTGTACCTTCCAGCTGTCTTTACAAACCACTACTTCAGGGTGTACCTTCCATCTGTCTTTACAAACCACTACTTCAGGGTGTACATTCCAGCTGTCTTCCTTTACTAAACAGTACTTCAGGGTGTACCTTCCAGCTGTCTTCCTTTACTAAACACTACTTCAGGGTGTACCTTCCAGCTGTCTTACTTTACTAAACAGTACTTCAGGGTGTACCTTCCAGCTGTCTTCCTTTACTAAACAGTACTTCAGGGTGTACATTCCAGCTGTCTTCCGTTACTAAACAGTACTTCAGGGTGTACCTTCCAGCTGTCTTCCTTTACTAAACACTACTTCAGGGTGTACCTTCCAACTGTCTTCCTTTACTAAACAGTACTTCAGGGTGTACCTTCCAGCTGTCTTCCTTTACTAAACAGTACTTCAGGGTGTACATTCCAGCTGTCTTCCTTTACTAAACACTACTTCAGGGTGTACATTCCAGACGTTTTCCTTTACCGTGCAGGCTTTTGCTACAGCCCAGCACTATCATTCCTGTCTCAAATAAGCAACTGATCATGGTTGCTTATATTTAGACTACTAAAATAACCAAAACACAGCAGATGAAGAGAGGTGTTAAAGGTAGTGCTGTAAATGCATAACCACTGGGAACGGGTGTGAAAGCTCAATAATGGCTATAATAACAACCTAATAATAACTAACCGTGCCTCGCATTGTTATTGCTAGCTTTGATTTCACAAATTTCATAATGGATCTCCTAAAGCACATCAATGCCATACAACCGTAGGCTACTGGTCGATATCTCTGAACCTCACTGGTCAATAGGTTCCTTACACATGCACACGCATACGCACACACCTATACACACACACACCTATACAGGCACACCTATACCCACACACCTATACACACGCAGCTATACACACACACACACACACACACACACACACACACACACACACACACACACACACACACACACACACACACACACAAACACACACACACACCTATACACAGTTGCTGCTCACTTGCTGATGGTAGTCCATCGTAATCGATGATGACTTCCACATCTGAGTTAACAGTGAATTATTTGGTGACTGTAGAGTCCAATCTGAGATCCACAAACTTTATTGCAGGTGGGGAATATGCAGTCTGTGTTAGCGGGGGCAGGTATGGTTGTATGTCTCCTGAGCTGTTTTTACTGTCTCTTTGTGTTCCTCTCCTCCTCCCCCCTCTGTACACCGCTGTGTCAGAGCTGCCACGAGGATGAACGGTTGGCAGCAGCATCCTCTAGGTCTGTGGGTTTGATATTGCACTTATTCAGTGACATTTTTAGCTGGTCCTTGTAGAGCTTCATCTGCCCCCCTGCAGACCACCGACCGAGATGTATCTGGCCATACAGGATCTTCCGCGGCAAGTGCTCCTGAGATATTCTAGTGACACGCCCAAGCCAGCGCAATTGGTGTTGGGTGACCATGGCCTCCATACTCTTGCAGTTGGTGTTGGGGGATCATGCCCTCCATACTCTTGCAGTTGGTCTTAGCAAGTATTTCTGTATGGAGCACAGGGTTCCACCAGGTGATTCCCAGGATGCACTGCAGGCATCTTATGTGGAATCGCTCGAGCTGCTTGTTGTGGCGACTGTAAGTGAATCAGGCTTCACAGCTGTAAAGAAGTGTGGTGATGCAGAGGGTAGCAGATGTGGGGTTGTTGAGAGTAGCCCTGTGCGCTTTCTGCATATTGTCCAGAAAGGCTGTGATGGTGTCAGAGTTCTCATCAAACCAGTCCTGATGTTTCCTACCTCTGTAGCCAATGGAGTGTGACGCTGCCTGATAGGGCACTGAGCTGTCAGATGCCCACTTCTGGTCCAGAGGACATATTATCACCTGGAGTTTAGCCAGTATCATACGTTTCAGCAGGATATCTTTAATGTCCGAACGTCTCACTTTGACGTAGTCGATCAGGTGCCAGTGTTTGGAGCGTGGGGGCATCTATGACGTAGTCGATCAGGGGCCCAGTGTTTGGAGTTCTATGATGTAGTCAGGGGCCAGTGTTTGGAGCAGATGTGGGCCAGTGTTTGGAGCGTGGGGGCATCTATGACGTAGTCAGGGCCATCAGGTGCCAGTGTTTGGAGCGTGGGGGCTTCCATGACGTAGCCGATCAGGTGCCAGTGTTTGGAGCGTGGGGGCTTCCATGATGTAGTCGATCAGGTGCCAGTGTTTGGAGCGTGGGGGCTTCCATGACGTAGTCGATCAGGTGCCAGTGTTTGGAGCGTGGGGGCTTCCATGACGTAGTCGATCAGGGGCCAGTGTTTGGAGCGTGGGGGCTTCCATGATGTAGTCGATCAGGTGTTTGGAGTGTTTGGAGCGTGGGGGGGCCAGTGTCGTGGGGGCTTCTATGATGTAGCCAATCAGGGGCCAGTGTTTGGAGCGTGGGGGCTTCCATGATGTAGCCGATCAGGTGCCAGTGTTTGGAGCGTGGGGGCATCTATGACGTAGTCGATCAGGTGCCAGTGTTTGGAGCGTGGGGGCTTCCATGACGTAGTCGATCAGGGGCCAGTGTTTGGAGCGTGGGGGCTTCCAGGGGCCAGTGTTTGGAGCGTGGGGGCTTCCATGACGTAGTCGATCAGGGGCCAGTGTTTGGAGCGTGGGGGCAGTGTTTTTGGAGCGTGGGGGCATCCATGACGTAGTCGATCAGGTGCCAGTGTTTGGAGCGTGGGGGCTTCCATGATGTAGTCGATCAGGTGCCAGTGTTTGGAGCGTGGGGGCTTCAGGGGCCAGTGTTTGGAGCGTGGGGGCTTCTATGACGTAGTCGATCAGGTGCCAGTGTTTGGAGCGTGGGGGCGTCTATGATGTAGTCGATCAGGGCCAGTGTTTGGAGCGTCGGGGCTCAGGTCAGGGCCAGTGTTTGGAGCGTGGGGGCTTCCATGATGTAGTCGATCAGGGGCCAGTGTTTGGAGCGTGGGGGCTTCCATGATCAGGGGCCAGTGTTTGGAGCGTGGGGCTTCCATGACGTAGTCGATCAGGTGCCAGTGTTTGGAGCGTGGGGGCTTCCATGACGTAGTCGATCAGGTGCCAGTGTTTGGAGCGTGGGGGCTTCCATGACGTAGTCGATCAGGGGCCAGTGTTTGGAGCGTGGGGGCTTCCATGACGTAGTCGATCAGGGGCCAGTGTTTGGAGCGTGGGGGCTTCCATGACGTAGTCGATCAGGTGCCAGTGTTTGGAGCAGTGTTTGGAGCGTTTGGGGGCTTCCATGAGTGTTTGGAGCGTAGTCGATCAGGGGCCAGTGTTTGGAGCGTGGGGGCTTCCAGGGGCCAGTGTTTGGAGCGTAGTCGGGCTTCCATGTTTGGAGCAGGTGCCAGTGTTTGGAGCGTGGGGGCTTCCATGATGTAGTCGATCAGGTGCCAGTGTTTGGAGCGTGGGGGCTTCCATGATGTAGTCGATCAGGGGCCAGTGTTTGGAGCGTGGGGGCTTCCATGATGTAGTCGATCAGGTGCCAGTGTTTGGAGCGTGGGGGCATCCATGATGTAGCCGATCAGGTGCCAGTGTTTGGAGCGTGGGGGCTTCCATGATGTAGTCGATCAGGGGCCAGTGTTTGGAGCGTGGGGGCTTCCATGATGTAGCCGATCAGGGGCCAGTGTTTGGAGCGTGGGGGCTTCCATGATGTAGTCGAATCAGGTGCCAGTGTTTGGAGCGGGGCCAGTGTTTGGAGCGGGGGGCTTCCATGATGTAGTCGATCAGGGGCCAGTGTTTGGAGCGTGGGGTGTTTGGAGCTTCCATGATGTAGTCAATCAGGGGCCAGTGTTTGGAGCGTGGGGGCTTCCATGATGTAGTCAGGGGCCAGTGTTTGGAGCGTGGGGGCTCAGGTGCAGGTGCCAGTGTTTGGAGCGTGGGGGCTTCCATGATGTAGCCGATCAGGTGCCAGTGTTTGGAGCGTGGGGGCTTCCATGATGTAGTCGATCAATCAGGTGCCAGTGTTTGGAGCGTGGGGGCTTCCATGATGTAGTCGATCAGGTGCCAGTGTTTGGAGCGTGGGGGCTTCCATGAGCGTGGGCTTCATCGATCAGGGGCCAGTGTTTGGAGCGTGGGGGCATCTATGATGTAGCCAATCAGGGGCCAGTGTTTGGAGCGTGGGGGCATCTATGATGTAGCCAATCAGGGGCCAGTGTTTGGAGCGTGTTTGGGGCATCTATGATGTAGCCAATCAGGGGCCAGTGTTTGGAGCGTGGGGGCTTCTATGATCAGGGGCCAGTGTGTTGGAGCGTGGGGGCTTCTATGATGTAGTCGATCAGGGGCCAGTGTTTGGAGCGTGGGGGCATCTATGATGTAGTCGATCAGGGGCCAGTGTTTGGAGCGTGGGGGCATCTATGATGTAGCCAATCAGGGGCCAGTGTTTGGAGCGTGGGGGCTGAGAGCGTGGGGGCATCTATGATGTAGCCAATCAGGGGCCAGTGTTTGGAGCGTGGGGGCTTCCATGATGTAGCCAATCAGGGGCCAGTGTTTGGAGCGTGGGGGCTTCCATGATGTAGCCAATCAGGGGCCAGTGTTTGGAGCGTGGGGGCTTCCATGATGTAGCCAATCAGGTGGCCAGTGTTTGGAGCGTCAGGGGTTTGCTTCCATGATGTAGCCAATCAGGTGCCAGTGTTTGGAGCGTGGGATGGCCAATCAGGGGCATGTTTGGAGCGTGATCTATGATGTAGCCAATCAGGGGCCAGTGTTTGGAGCGTGGGGGCATCTATGATGTAGCCAATCAGGGGCCAGTGTTTGGATCTATGATGTAGCCAATCAGGGGCCAGTGTTTGGAGCCAATCTATGATGGCCAATCAGGGGCCAGTGTTTGGAGCGTGGGGGCATCTATGATGTAGCCAATCAGGGGCCAGTGTTTGGAGCGTGGGGGCATCTATGATGTAGCCAGGGGCCAGTGTTTGGAGCGTGGGGGCTTCTATGATGTAGCCAATCAGGGGCCAGTGTTTGGAGCGTGGGGGCTTCTTGGATGATGTGATGTAGCCAATCAGGGGCCAGTGTTTGGAGCGTGGGGGCATCTATGATGTAGCCAATCAGGGGCCAGTGTTTGGAGCGTGGGGGCATCTATGATGTAGCCAATCAGGGGCCCAGTGTTTGGAGCGTGGGGGCTTCCATGATGTAGCCAATCAGGGGCCAGTGTTTGGATGGATGCGCCAATCAGGGGCCAGTGTTTGGAGCGTGGGGGCTTCCAATCAGGGGCCAGTGTTTGGAGCGTGGGGGCTTCCATGATGTAGCCAATCAGGGCCAGTGTTTGGAGCGTGGGGGCTTCATCTATGATGTAGCCAATCAGGGGCCAGTGTTTGGAGCGTGGGGGCTTCTATGATGTAGCCAATCAGGGGCCAGTGTTTGGAGCGTGGGGGCATCTATGATGTAGCCAATCAGGGGCCAGTGTTTGGAGCGTGGGGCATCTATGATGTAGCCAATCAGGGGCCAGTGTTTGGAGCGTGGGGGCATCTATGATGTAGCCAATCAGGGGCCAGTGTTTGGAGCGTGGGTGCATCTATGATGTAGCCAGTGTTTGGAGCGTGGGGCATCTATCTAGTGTTTGGAGCGTGGGTGCATCTATGATGTAGCCAATCGGTGGCCAGTGTTTGTAGCGTGGGTGCATCTATGATGTAGCCAATCAGGGGCCAGTGTTTGGAGCGTGGGGGCTTCCATGACGTTTTATATTTGTTCTTCTGATGGAACAAGGTGTCAGGGACAATGAGATCGTGCTCGGCACATAGAGCTAACAGTCTCATGCCGTTCTCATTGACCTGGCCAACACCATGCTTACACAGGACTCCGCTCCATATCCTGTTGTTCTGTCCCACCTTAGCGTTGAAGTCACCCAGCAGAAACATCTTGTCATTCCTGGGGTTGCGGTGATAGGCCACATCTAATGGCATGCAACTTATCTCTACCTAGGCACTACTGTGCTAGACTCGTCACATACACCCTGCGGTTGCTCACCGACTAGGGATGAAACGGTTACCGGTTTCACGATAAACCATGGTAAAATTCCCAACGGTTAGTATTACTGTTTCAAATGTTAATTATCATTAAAACTGTGTTTGATTACCGTGGTTTGAAAAACTCACGGGAAAATACTGTCCAGCATCAACAGTCTGACGCAGGCGCAGCATGCAACGTGGGTTTTGTTTTGTGTGAAAACATGGCAGTGACAGCGCTCTGAAGATTTTTCAGCCTTCTAAGAGGACCAAATCTGAAGTGTGGTCGTATTTTGGGTTTTACAAGAGTGCTGAGGGAAACTTAATCGAAGATGGTCACCCTGTCTGCAGAACATACAAAAAAAATAGCTGCGAAAGGTGGGATACTTCAAATCTCCTGAGTTGTCTTTGTGATCACCACCCACTACCCATTATAGCGAATGCAAGGTAAGTTCACTTTCAGCTCAACGCGTGATGTGGGGACTTTGGAATGGGGGGAAATGTCATGGTTTGTCTGTCTAACTTGCTAATAGCTTGTCAATAATGTAAACTGAAGCTTTCAGAGTTACCTACTCATTTAAAAACACTACACGTTGTTCTGCTGCTGTATGTCTCTGCAGACTCTATTCACCCATTGCACACGATAACACGTGATGTAGTTTAGTCACCCAACCAACATATTTTGTTCATTTAAAATCCGTCAGTCGTCGACTTGGTTGTAAAAGTGTTCCAACAGGATAAACACTATAGACTCCAATACAAGACTCCTTTACCAGACACCTGCTTCTACACCTGCATTGCTTGCTGTTTGGGGTTTTAGGCTGGGTTTCTGTACAGCACTTTGAGATATCAGCTGATGTACGAAGGGCTATATTAATACATTTGATTTGATTTTGATTTGATCCTGTACCAGACTCCTCTACCAGACTCCTATACAAGACTCCTGTATTTATGTCAATTGTTGGGCTCATTGAAAATACTATCACTGTCTTCTTAAGACTCATTTGTATTTATGTCAATTGTGCATGGGGTCATTGCATATACTCAAATGCAACACAGAAGATAGACTGTGTGCGTGCGTGTGTATGTGTGTGTGTGAATAATAATAATAATTACAATGTAACACCAATAATAACAAAATAATAATAATACATTTGCTATTCCCTTGTTTACAGAGATGGACGTGCAGCAGGCAAACCCAGTGATGCTACTGGTCCCTCCTCATCTACAGTTGTGACACAGACACTCCAGCAAGCATTTAAAAAGGCAGGCTGCTTATGCACCCACATCAAAACATACTCAAGATCTCACTGCAGCCCTTTCATATTACATTGCAAAGGACATGATGCCATTTCAAATTGTTGAGAGGCCCGGCTTTCCGAGGCGGATGAAGGTGGCCGTGTCTCACTACAAAGTGCCATCATAAACATTATTTTCCAAGACTGAAATCTCAAACCTGTACAACCAGGTTGAAGCTGATGTTGGAAAAAGTTTGGCTCAAAGCACATGGTTTGCTGCAACTACTGACCTCTGGACCAGTGAAAGCGGAGGTGATTCAACCCTACATCAGCTTCACTATCCATTACCTCGCCCCAGACTGGCAACTGGAATCAAACGGCCTGGAAATACAGTTCTTCCCAGAAGATCACTCGGCTCACAACATCAGAGTTTTTTGAGAATATGCTGGAAGAGTGGGGGATCAACAAGAAAGACCTGGTCTGCATAACCACAGACAACGCAACAAACATGATCAAGGCTTTTGAAGAGTTCCTAAGAAAAGTGAAGTGTGCTTTGGCCATAATTTGAACCTGTCCAGCTCAAATGCTCTGAAAATTCATAGAGTTGACACAGCAGTTGTCTGGTCTGCCTTCATCTGGTCCAAGGCTTCACACAGAGCTGGAAGAGAAGGAGAGAACTGAGAGAAAAGCAAGCTGCCCTCAACATGCAACAGAAAGCTCTGATCCATGATGTGGTGACCCGATGGGGATCTACACACAAGATGCTTGACCGTTGCCTCAGACAACAGCAGCCAGTCTGTGTGACACTGGCTGGAGAAAGAGAAGCATGGCACCTGATGCCCAAGGATGCCGACATAAGTGTCATGGAGGAACTGTGCCAGCTCCTTGAACCTCTGAGCAAGTTTACAGATACACTTGCCTCAGAGACACGAGTGACATCATCTGCCATCAAGCCTGTCCTGGATCACATCACCTGTGATGTTCTGGTGGAAAAGGATACGGAGCCAACCCTGACCAAGGAGATGACACGGAGCCAACCCTGACCAAGGAGATGAAAAGGATACGGAGCCATCCCTGACCAAGGAGATGATATGGAGCCATCCCTGACCAGGAGATGAAAAAGGAGATGACAGAGCCATCCCTGACCAGGGAGATGGAAAGGATACTGGAGCCATTCCTGACCAAGGAGATGAAAAGGATACAGAGCCATCACTGACCAGGGAGATGAAAAGGATACGGAGCCATCCCTGACCAAGGAGATGAAAAGGATACAGAGCCATCCCTGACCAAGGAGATGAAAAGGATATGGAGCCATCCCTGACCAAGAAGATGATACAGAGCCATCCCTGACCAAGGAGATGATACGGAGCCAACCCTGACCAAGGAGATGGAAAGGATATGGAGCCATCCCTGACCAAGGAGATGAAAAGGATACAGAGCCATCCCTGACCAGGGAGATGAAAAGGATACAGAGCCATCCCTGACCAAGGAGATGAAAAGGATACAGAGCCATCCCTGACCAGGGAGATGAAAAGGATACAGAGCCATCCCTGACCAGGGAGATGAAAAGGATACTGAGCCATTCCTGACCAAGGAGATGAAAAGGATACAGAGCCATCACTGATCAGGGAGATGATACGGAGCCATCCATGACCAAGGAGATGAAAAGGATACAGAGCCATCCCTGACCAGGGAGATGAAAAGGATGGAGCCATTCCTGACCAAGGAGATGAAATGGATACAGCCATCACTGACCAGGGAGATGAAAGGATCCCTGACCAAGGAGATGATACCCATTCCTGACCAAGGAGATGAAAAGGATATGGAGCCATCCCTGACCAAGGAGATGAAAACCCTGACCAGGGAGATGATATGGAGCCATCCCTGACCAAGGAGATGAAAAGGATACAGAGCCATCCCTGACCAAGAAGATGAAAAGGATATGGAGCCATCCCTGACCAAGGAGATGATACGGAGCCAACCCTAACCAGGGAGATGATATGGAGCCATCCCTGACCAAGGAGATGAAAAGGATATGGAGCCATCCCTGACCAAGGAGATGATACGGAGCCAACCCCAACCGGGAGCCATCCCTGACCAAGGAGATGAAAAGGATATGGAGCCATCCCTGACCAAGGAGATGAAAAGGATACAGAGCCATTCCTGACCAAGGAGATGAAAAGGATACTGAGCCATCCCTGACCAGGAGATGAAAAGGATACTGGCCATTCCTGACCAAGGAGATGAAAGGATACTGAGCCATTCCTGACCAAGGAGATGAAAAGGATATGGAGCCATCCCTGACCAAGGAGATGAAAAGGATACAGAGCCATCCCTGACCAAGGAGATGAAACAGAGCCATCCCTGACCAAGGAGATGAAAAGGATACAGAGCCATCCCTGACCAAGGAGATGAAAAGGATACAGAGCCATCCCTGACCAAGGAGATGATACAGAGCCATCCGTGACCAAGGAGATGATACAGAGCCATCCCTGTCCAAGGAGATGAAAAGGATATGGAGCCATCCCTGACCAAGGAGATGATACAGAGCCATCCCTGACCAAGGAGATGAAAAGGATATGGAGCCATCCCTGACCAAGGAGATGAAAAGGATATGGAGCCATCCCTGACCAAGGAGATGATACGGAGCCAACCCTAACCAGGGAGATGATATGGAGCCATCCCTGACCAAGGAGATGAAAAGGATACGGAGCCATCCCTGACCAAGGAGATGATACGGAGCCAACCCTGACCAAGGAGATGAAAAGGATATGGAGCCATCCCTGACCAAGGAGATGATACAGAGCCATCCGTGACCAAGGAGATGATACAGAGCCATCCCT
This sequence comes from Oncorhynchus tshawytscha, assembly GCF_018296145.1. Taxonomy (NCBI): domain Eukaryota; kingdom Metazoa; phylum Chordata; class Actinopteri; order Salmoniformes; family Salmonidae; genus Oncorhynchus; species Oncorhynchus tshawytscha. Next base: position 34,713,506 of record NC_056450.1, on the reverse strand, counting down.
GTCCAAGGAGATGATATGGCCAAACCCTGACCAAGGAGATGAAAGGGATACGGAGCCAACCCTGACCAAGGAGATGAAAAGGATACGGAGCCATCCCTGACCAAGGAGATGATACGGAGCCAACCCTGACCAAGGAGATGAAAAGGATATGGAGCCATCCCTGACCAAGGAGATGATACAGAGCCATCCGTGACCAAGGAGATGATACAGAGCCATCCCTGACCAAGGAGATGAAAAGGATATGGAGCCATCCCTGACCAAGGAGATGAAAAGGATACGGAGCCATCCCTGACCAAGGAGATGATATGGAGCCATCCCTGACCAAGGAGATGATATGGAGCCATCCCTGACCAAGGAGATGAAAAGGATACGGAGCCATCCCTGACCAAGGAGATGAAAAGGATACGGAGCCATCCCTGACCAAGGAGATGAAAAGGATACAGAGCCATCCCTGACCAAGGAGATGAAAAGGATACGGAGCCATCCCTGACCAGGAGATGAAAAGGATATGGAGCCATCCCTGACCAAGGAGATGAAAAGGATACAGAGCCATCCCTGACCAGGGAGATGAAAAGGATATGGAGCCATCCCTGACCAAGGAGATGAAAAGGATACGGAGCCATCCCTGACCAGGGAGATGAAAAGGATATGGAGCCATCCCTGACCAGGGAGATGAAAAGGATACGGAGCCATCCCTGACCAAGGAGATTAAAAGGATACAGAGCCATCCCTGACCAAGGAGATGAAAAGGATACGGAGCCATCCCTGACCAGGGAGATGAAAAGGATATGGAGCCATCCCTGACCAGGGAGATGAAAAGGGCAATGAGAGAAGGCCTTAACAACAGATACACAGAGAAGGCAAAGAGTCATGCACACGGCTTGTTTCCTTGACCCCCGCTTCAAAAGGACTTTTTAAGATGAGCACGAGGTTGTATTGTATTGTTCTTACATCCACATTGGATGTGTTTACATATGGTTGTGTTGTTCTTACATCCACATTGGATTGCAAAAAGTGCATAGTGCTGCTAATTTTATTTGTTTTTATTTATTTGATTTGCTTACTTAAGGTTGTGTTCATTAAAACCTGCACTAGGGAAACATTTACCTTTCATGGCTACATAGTGCCATCTTTAATGTTAATATTATTATTTTAATGTTTATGCACACAAAAAATACATAGTGCTGCTAATTTAATTTGTTGTTTGTTGGTTTTCAATATAAAACTTGGTGAAATGATTTCAGTGTGTCAGTACTTTTTAGAAAAATGTTAACAATACGCGATAATACCGATAACCGTGATAATACCGGCAACCGTGATAATACCGGCAACTGTGATAATACCGATAACCGTGATAATACCGATAACCGCGATAATACCGATAACCGTGATAATACCGATAACCGTGATAATATAGATAACCGTGATAATACCGATAACCGTGATAATACCGGCAACCTTGACAATACCGATAACCGTGATAATACCGATAACCGTGATAATACCGATAACCGTGATAATACCGATAACCGTCATAATACCGATAACCGTGATAATACCGATAACCGTGATAATACCGGTAACCTTGATAATTCCGGTAACCGTGATAATACCAATAACCGTGATAATACCGGTAACCGTGATAATACTGATAACCTTGATAATACCAATAACCATGATAGTACCGATAACTGTGATAATACCGGTAACCGTGATAATACCGATAACCGTGATAATACCGATTAACCGCGATAATGCTGAAATGCTGATAACGGTGATACTGCGGAAAACCATGACAATACCGATAACCGCAATAATGCCGGTAACTGTGATAATGCTGATATCCGCGATAATGCTGCTAACCATGATAATGCTGATAACCTCGACAATACTGATAACCGTGATAATGCTGATAACCGTGATAATTTTAGTCACTATAATCTTGATATCAAATTTTCATTCCTTTTCATCTCTCCTGCTGACACATACACACCTAGACACACACACCTACACACCTATACACACACACACACCTATATACAAAGCACTGCTCATTCCTGATTATAATCCATTGCTACATACCATTGCACCCACTGTAATGACAAAAACAGTATGCAGTGCAATGGTGCAGTGTCATGTCATCCTATGGGCTGTGTTGTGTGCTCTGCTGTCCCAGTCAAAGCACAGCCTCTGTAACCATCTTTGTTGGAAGCATGGTCGGCCCAAGATGCAGCAAAAGGTTCATCCTTTTTATTTATGATAACCGGCACAAAACAAGAAAGAGTAACAAACGAAACGTACAGCTTTGTAGGGCTAAAAGCAACAATACAAGATCAAGATCCCACAAACAACAGGTGTAAAAAAGGCTGCCTAAATATGATCCCTAAATCAGAGACAACGATAGACAGCTGCCTCAGATTGGGAACCATACCAGGCCAACATAGAAATAAAAAAACTAGACTACCCACCCTAGTCACACCCTGACCTAACGAAAATAGAGAAATAAAAGGTTCTCTAAGGTGACAGCCTCCCCCCAGGCAGCTCATTTAGGAACCCAGAGATAACATGCTCAGAAGTAGGTCAGTGGAACAAGGAGTCCAACAAACATGAAAAAATATACTCTCTATTTTACAAACACACACACACACAAACAAACATACTATCTTACACACCATACACACATATACACACTGCTTTGTACAAAACACTCAGCTTTTACCGAGCAGCCCAAACTCCATAATCAAACACTCATACAATATGTTTGGAATGTGAGATTGACAAGGGAATTGAACCCAGGTTGCTGACACCCAGAACAGAATTAGCCAACAGACCTGAAGTCAAGGCATTCTCTCTGAGAGATAACATGAGCCTTCACGTTTCAGAGGGTTCATCATACCAGTAGTCCATCAAACCAGTGTCATATAGCTCTGATGTCATAATATTAGTGATGACATTCACAGCAGAACACACACCCTACAGACACCGTTGGACAGACCAACTCTGGAAATATTCACTGATATTATACACACTCCTTTAATGCATTCTGCTGGATATTGGAAGCTTGCATCAACAAACACAAATATGAATTTCAATTCAGACACTAAAAATGAACTGTTTGTGAATAATACACAAACTGCAGAACACATACTCATGCCCAAACACAAACACAATCTGGCATGCGCGCCGCTGCCTGTGTTGTAGCGGGTCACTTGAGCTGTTGATTTGTTTCCAAGCAGTACACACGTTACACAGACTGCCATTGATCTGTCTGGGCAACATACATACATGCAGGCACGCATCCACACACAAACACACACAGTGCTTCTGCATTGCTTGCTCTTTGAGTCTTTAGGCTGAGTATCTGTAAAGCACTTTATGATGTAACAAGGGCTTTATGAAATACATTTGTTTGATTGAAATTGGACACAAACACAATGACACACAAGGACACTGGATAAGGATCTGCATCACAATACGTAGCTGTAGGATTAGTGATGTTAATCAGCAGGGAGCAGCCAGCAGGATGGGATACTTTTCAGGGCAATGCTGGTCATTTAATACTAAGCTCAAATATGAACATCACGTCACAAATCTTCTCTTATCTGATGGAAATTGTTATTGGCTAAATCCCTCTTTGGATCCCAAAAACGCTTTACACACAGTCACCCGTGACACATGTTAGTATTCGACATCCATACATGTCTGACGGGGGCTGACGGGGAAATCAGCCACTAGGAGCAACAGTGAGTGCTGTTACCTTCAAGTAGGTTTTGGTTTTGCTAGGGTGATGTGGACAAAGGTTGCAAGTTCAAATCCAGCAATAGAAAATAGTTTTTAAAATTTTAAGCCTGTTCCAAACCTTAACCTTAACCCTTACCTTAACCATTCAGAGTTAATGTCTAACCTTAACCATTCAGAGTTAATGCCTAACCTTAACCCTAACCTTCAAAATGTTGAGGTAATGCATAAACTTAACATTGAACACTTTGAAAAATTACATTTGTAACAACTTCGAAATTTGACGTTTGAGAAACATGGATGAACGTCTCATTCTGACGTGAGACTGTGAGAGCTAGTTGAAACACAACCACAACCTCCAGAGTATGACTCAGCAGTTTTTTACCATTTTCTCTTTCTAATCATTTACCTTGTCATTGGGGCAATTTTTCAAAAAGCCACTTTGTGCTACCATGATGACATCATCAGTAGGCGTCAGCATACTATGAGTGTTCCCAGTGGCTGTGCTGGTCCCAATGGTAATTAGCCATTATGCTAATGCTGCAGCAATGGAAGTCACAGTTGGACCCCAGAGACTGAAGTACCATAGAGAGTGGGCCCGGTATGGCGGTACTGTACACACACGAGCATGCATGTACGCAGAAACACACACACACACACACACACACAGAACCCCTTCGTGAGAGAGCACTGGTGACACAGGTGAATCACACCAAGGGCTTTTGTGGGGAAACACTAGCTAAGCAGACCCCAGAGGACTGCTAGATACACACTCGGTCTCTCTCACAGAGCAGGGCCAAGTGAAGGGATGAGGGGTCAAGATGCTAACATCATACACTGAGGTCAATGCGAGATGTGTGTGTAAATTAAAGTTACAATATATCTAACCCATGGATAGGACTACAGTAAGCTATGATGATTATCCATTTCCCCCTCTGTCAGGAAGAGCGATGCGTCCCATACTATCGGGCATGGACCCTGCCGTTTGATGCATTGTGTCATAGATTACCCTGGTGTTGTTTTGGTTTTCGGCGAGCGTGGTGTGGCGTGTTTGTCATTGTCAGTCCCCAGGAAATTGAGGTGAAAGTTGAACGGTTCCTCGTTAGGCTTGGCCGACAGCAGCAGGTAGGGGCATCGTTGTGTCTGGATCTCAGGTCATATGCTGTAGAGATTAACCATGCAGAAATCAATAACTCTATAATATTCACAATCGGGTTAATAGAGGTTAGGATAAACATCCATGTAGGATAAAACCAAGCTTAATTAATCACTCATCAAATGGTTCTACATCTGTCCATAATAGAGATACAGGAGGAGGGGGATAGCAGGCATTTTAAAACCCTACTCATGACAGTGTCACACGCACACACAGGCACGCGCGCACGCACACACACACACATGCACGCACACACACACATACACACGCACGCACCTGCACACACGCACGCACGCAGACGCACACACACACACACACACACACACACACACACACACACACACACACACACACACACACACACACACACACACACTGGATCTGGGGCTATGCCATGGCTGGCTGAGCTATAGTTGTTTGATGGCTTTGCGCAAGAAGACTATTCATTTTTCATGACCATCTATAAGAGAGAACATGATTCAATAATATGGTAATAAGTTTCCCTCTCCTAAATATCCCAGTCAGGGGAGGACTGACAGGGGCGTGATCAGGCAGGCATGGTGCTAGACAGACCTACTAGCATCCACACACACACACACACACACACACACACACACACACACACACACACACACACACACACACAAAACATCTGCCCCTCTCACTAACACCAGTCGTGTAAAGTACTTTAGTAAAAATACTTTAAAGTACTACTTAAGTAGTTTTTTGGGGTATCTGTACTTTACTTTACCATTTCTATTTTTGATTACTTTTACTTTTACTTCACTACATTCCTAAAGAAAATAATGTACTTTTTACTCCATACATTTCCTGACACCCAAAACTACATTTTGAATTCTCAGGCAGGACAGCAATATGGTCCAATTCCCACACCTATAAATATAACGTGTTGTCATCCCTTTTGCCTCTGATCTGCCGGACTCACTGAACACAAACACTGTGTTTGTAGATTATCTGAGTGTTGGAGTGTGCCCCTGACTGTCCGGACTCACTGAACACAAACACTGTGTTTGTAGATTATCTGAGTGTTGGAGTGTACCCCTGACTGTCCGGACTCACTGAACACAAACACTGTGTTTGTAGATTATCTGAGTGTTGGAGTGTACCCCTGACTGTCCGGACTCACTGAACACAAACACTGTGTTTGTAGATTATCTGAGTGTTGGAGTGTACCCCTGACTGTCCATAAAAAACACTGTAAAACATCTGTGTTTGTAGACTGTATCTGACATTAAAACACTGTGTTTGTAGATTATCTGAGTGTTGGAGTGTACCCCTGACTGTCCATAAATACATTAAAACACTGTGTTTGTAGATTATCTGAGTGTTGGAGTGTACCCCTGACTGTCCATAAATACATTAAAACACTGTGTTTGTAGATTATCTGAGTGTTGGAGTGTACCCCTGACTGTCCATAAATACATTAAAACACTGTGTTTGTAGATTATCTGAGTGTTGGAGTGTACCCCTGACTGTCCATAAATACATTAAAACACTGTGTTTGTAGATTATCTGAGTGTTGGAGTGTACCCCTGACTGTCCATAAATACATTAAAACACTGTGTTTGTAGATTATCTGAGTGTTGGAATGTACCCCTGACTGTCCGGACTCACTGAACACAAACACTGTGTTTGTAGATTATCTGAGTGTTGGAGTGTACCCCTGACTGTCTGACTGTGTTTGTAGATTATCGGACTCACTGAACACAAAACACTGTGTTTGTAGATTATCTGAGTGTTGGAGTGTGCCCCTGACTGTGTTGAACACAAACACTGTGTTTGTAGATTATCTGAGTGTTGGAGTGTACCCCTGACTGTCCATAAATACATTAAAACACTGTGTTTGTAGATTATCTGAGTGTTGGAGTGTACCCCTGACTGTGTACCCCTGACTGTCCATAAATACATTAAAACACTGTGTTTGTAGATTATCTGAGTGTTGGAGTGTACCCCTGACTGTCCATAAATACATTAAAACACTGTGTTTGTAGATTATCTGAGTGTTGGAATGTACCCCTGACTGTCCGGACTCACTGAACACAAACACTGTGTTTGTAGATTATCTGAGTGTTGGAGTGTACCCCTGACTGTCCATAAATACATTAAAACACTTAATATAAGGAATTTGATGTAGAACATTTACTTTGACTTTTACTCAAGTATGATGATTCAGTACTTTTTTTAAGTACATTTAAGTACATTTAAGTACATTTAAAACCAGATACTTTTAGACTTTTATTCAAGTAGTATTTTACTTGGTGACTTTCCCTTTTACTTGAGTCATTTTCTATTAAGGTATTTTTACTTTTACTCAAGTATTACAATTAAGTACTTTTTCCACAACTGACTAAAACTTTGTGATAACCACACATATTAAAACCTTACTGTAAAGACATCTGTTCACAGTTAACATTGTGAGACCCCAGAACTCCTAGTTAAGGCTCATTACTCTACATTACCAACACTCATCTGGGGACAAGGGATGTGTTGCTTTCTCTCTCTCTCTCGCTCTCTCTCTCTCTCTCTCTTTGTCCCTTGCTGTCTCTCTCTCTCTCTCTCTCTCTCTCTCTTTGTCCCTTTCTGTCTCTCTCTCTCTTTGTCCCTTTCTGTCTCTCTCTCTCTCTGTCTCTTCCTCTCTCTCCACCCCTCTCTGTGTATATACAGGGAGCCATCCTGCTTCATTAGGCCTCCTCAGCAGTAGCAGCCTGTACTGTGGATGCCTGGCAACTGAAAACAGTCTCTTTCATGTGCTGAGCTGCTGATGGACTCTCTAATTCTGTACTAATGGAGGCAGCTGAGCCACGTCGCTCATTAAAAATGAATTGAGACAGGCTCTAGGAGATGGTAATTACACATAGAGACAGACACCTGGTAAGGACCCTGCTTAACATCAGCCCATCTGAGAGGTAGAGGGGTCTCAGGGGGAGAGAGAGAGAGACAGGGGGATACAGAAGTAGAGAGAAGAGATGGAGGGAGTGACATGAGAGAGAGCTTGAATTTAAATAAGAGAGAAAGAGATTAAATTGAATTGAGAGAGCGAGAGAGAAAGAGAGAGAGAGAGAGAGAGTGGTCCTTTGTAGCTCAGTTGGTAGAGCATGGCACTAGTAACGCCAGGGTTGTGGGTTTGATTGATTAAATATAGAGCGAGGCAAAGGGAGGCAACGGTAAGAAAGCAGACAAGAGATGGAAAAGGGTGGCTAGATAGAGAGGAAGGGGTGAAGAGAACACGGTGTGTGAGAGACATTTCCCAGCTGGAGTCAACATCCCATCCCAGAGTGATTTGTGTGATTCAATCTGAGGAGGGCAGACGGCATCGTGTTCTGAGGCTGAGGAGGGCAGACGGCATCGTGTTCTGAGGCTGAGGAGGGCAGACGGCATTGTGTTTTGAGGCTGAGGAGGGCAGACGGCATCGTGTTTTGAGGCTGAGGAGGGCAGACGGCATCGTGTTCTGAGGCTGAGGAGGGCAGAAGGCATCGTGTTTTGAGGCTGAGGAGGGCAGACGGCATCGTGTTCTGAGGCTGAGGAGGGCAGACGGCATCGTGTTCTGAGGCTGAGGAGGGCAGGGCAGATGGCATCGTGTTTTGAGGCTGAGGAGGGCAGACGGCATCGTGTTCTGAGGCTGAGGAGGGCAGAAGGCATCGTGTTCTGAGGCTGAGGAGGGCAGACGGCATCGTGTTCTGAGGCTGAGGAGGGCAGACGGCATCGTGTTTTGAGGCTGAGGAGGGCAGACGGCATCGTGTTCTGAGGCTGAGGAGGGCAGACGGCATCGTGTTCTGAGGCTGAGGAGGGCAGACGGCATCGTGTTTTGAGGCTGAGGAGGGCAGACGGCATCGTGTTCTGAGGCTGAGGAGGGCAGACGGCATCGTGTTCTGAGGCTGAGGAGGGCAGACGGCATTGTGTTCTGAGGCTGAGAAGGGTAGACAGCATCATGTTTTGAGGCTGAGGAGGAGAGAGGGCATCATGTTCTGAAGCTGAGTAGGGCAGACAGAATTCTGTTTTAAGGTTGATGAGGACAGACGGCATCGCGTTTTAAGGCTAAGGGGGGCAGACGGTATCGTGTTCTGAGGCTGAGGAGGGCAGACAGCATTGTGTTTTAAGGCTGAGGAGGGCAGACGGTATCGTGTTCTGAGGCTGAGGAGGGCAGACAGCATTGTGTTTTAAGGCTGAGGAGGGCAGACGGTATCGTGTTCTGAGGCTGAGGAGGGCAGACAGCATGGTGTTTTAAGGCTGAGGGGCCAGACGGTATCGTGTTCTGAGGCTGAGGAGGGCAGACAGCATTGTGTTTTAAGGCTGAGGGGCCAGACGGTATCGTGTTCTGAGGCTGAGGAGGGCAGACAGCATGGTGTTTTAAGGCTGAGGGGGCCAGACGGTATCGTGTTCTGAGGCTGAGGAGGGCAGACAGCATCGTGTTTGAGGGTGAGGAGGGCAGACGGTATCGTGTTCTGAGGCTGAGGAGGGCAGACGGTATCGTGTTCTGAGGCTGAGGAGGGCAGACGGTATCGTGTTCTGAGGCTGAGGAGGGCAGACAGCATGGTGTTTTAAGGCTGAGGGGCCAGACGGTATCGTGTTCTGAGGCTGAGGAGGGCAGACGGTATCGTGTTCCAAGGCTTTGTAAACAACAGGTGTGGACTAACAGTGAAATGCTTCCTGATGGGTCTTTCCCAACAACAGGAGAGAAAGAAAACAAAGAAAAGTAAAACACGTAATACAGTTCTTTTCTATTTTTATTTCACCTTTATTTAACCAGGTAGGCAAGTTGAGAACACCTTTATTTAACCAGGTAGGCTAGTTGAGAACACCTTTATTTAACCAGGTAGGCTAGTTGAGAACACCTTTATTTAACCAGGTAGGCTAGTTGAGAACACCTTTATTTAACCAGGTAGGCTAGTTGAGAACACCTTTATTTAACCAGGTAGGCAAGTTGAGAACACCTTTATTTAACCAGGTAGGCAAGTTGAGAACACATTTATTTAACCAGGTAGGCAAGTTGAGAACAAGTTCTCATTTACAATTGCGACCTGGCAAAGATAAAGGGCAAAGCAGTTTGACACATACAACGACAGAGTTACACATGGAGTAAAACAAACATACAGTCAATAATACAGTATAAACAAGTCTATATACAATGTGAACAAATGAGGTGAGATAAGGGAGGTAAAGGCAAAAAAGGCCATGGTGGCTGAGGCTGAGGAGGGCAGACAGCATTGTGTTTTAAGGCGTGTTCTGAAGTAAATACAATATAGCAAGTAAAACACTGGAATGGTAGATTTGCAGTGGAAGTATGTGTTCAAAGTAGAAATAAAAATAATGGGGTGCAAAGGAGCAAAATAAATAAACAAATTAAATACAGTAGGGAAAGAGGTAGTTGTTTGGGCTAAATTATAGGTGGGCTATGTACAGGTGCAGTAATCTGTTTTAAGCTGCTCTGACAGTTGGTGCTTAAAGCTAGTGAGGGAGATAAGTGTTTCCAGTTTCAGAGATTTTTGTAGTTCGTTTCAGTCATTGGAGCAGAGAACTGGAAGGCTGAGGCGGCCAAAGAAAGAATTGGTTTTGGGGAGGAGACTAGAGAGCATATTTTACCTGCTGGAGCGTGTGCTACAGGTGGGAGATGCTATGGTGACCAGTGAGCTGAGATAAGGGGGACTTTACCTAGCAGGGTCTTGTAGATGACATGGAGCCAGTGGGTTTGGCGACAGAGTATGAAGCAAGGGCCAGCCAACGAGAGCGTACAGGCTTTGTAAACAACAGGTGTGGACTAACAGTGAAATGCTTCCTTCTTTCCCAACAACAGGAGAGAAAGAAAACAAAGAAAAGTTTCGCAATGGTGGGTAGTATATGGGGCTTTGGTGACAAAACGGATGGCACTGTGATAGACTGCATCCAATTTGTTGAGTAGGGTATTGGAGGCTATTTGTAAATGTTGTTGTTTCAGCAAAATTTGCAAAATGGAACATTTTTTAAAAACTATACACGACTTCATAAAAATAATATTTTGTTACCATACGAAACACACACATTTCATGACTTCAATCTCTTTGAACCAGTTACACACTGCTGTTGCTAACCTAAAAACACTTTTAGCAAGTCTAATTGTCAGTGATTGGAGTACTGTAAACGAAGTACACAGAGAAAGTGCAACTATACAAACACTACACAAGACCAATGCTGCAGACTGAGGAAAACGTCATGTATTTCTCTCCATATACACAAATCAGTCAACATGTCAACGTGGAGAATCACAACAAAACATGTCCCAGTTGTCATGCTACTACAGTAGTGTGCATAACACTGTTAGCTCAGCAAACAGACACACGTAACAATTACAGTAACTAACAACAACAAACATTAAAAATAATCGGGAAAAAACTGACAATATTGTACAGAAAATACTACAGTAAACATACTATACATTATCTCTTCGCCTAGCTGGATCTGGCCAGAGAATTTCATCAACATCACAAGCAATATCGTCATTAGCAAGACAACTAGGCTGGAGATCGTAAACCTTCCACTGCCATGCAGAGAAAATCTCTTCGACAGGGTTTAGAACTGGAGAGTATGGTGGAAGGTATAGTACTGTCAACTGTGGATGGTGTTGATACCAGTTCTGGACCAAAGCAGAGCGGTGGAATGACACATTGTCCCAGATGACCGTGTAGTGCATCTGGTGCATTTCATTACCTGCTGTGACGATGTGGTGCAATCGGTCCAAACATTTCGAGAATGTGAGGTGTGTTTTAAGGGCCCATTTTGGCATGACGGAGGACAACCCCATGCTGTGAAATGACAGTGCAAAGGGTGATGTTACCCCCACGTTGCCCTGGGACATTGATTATAGCCCTGTGGCCAATGATATTTCTGCCTCTCCTTCTTGCTTTTGTGAGGTTGAACCCTGCCTCATCAATATATATGAATTCATGCAGGATTTCCTCAGCATCCATCTGCAAAACTCCCTGCAGTACAGTGAAAGACCAGATTGTGTAGTTCAGGATAGAACTAGTATACAGTCAATGTAAAAAGTCATGTGTGCAGTATGCAACATCACAGTGCTAAAGTGAACAATACAAACCTCCACATACTCCTGCCACAGCCGTTTGACCCTCTCTGAATTCTGCTCAAAAGGCACTCGATAAAGTTGTTTCATTTGAACCTGATGTCTTTTCAGGATGCGTGCCAGTGTTGACTGAGAGACCTGATGGACATTATTGAAAATGGCATGGTCACCGATAATGTTGTCTTGTAGATCTCTGAGCCTGATAGCATTATTGGCCAAAACCATGTTTATTATCTCTCTCTTGTTCTTGCGTGAATATGGGCCCCCTTCCTCCTTGTCATTCCCGACCCTCAATCCTATGTAGAGAATAATACATGTAACTTACTGTAGAATGTCACAGGAAGGGGTATCACAAGTGCTGATATGGTGCAGACAATAAGCAGCTGATTACTGTAACTGTAGACAGATCTACCTGTTTTCCTGTCGAAAAGTCCTTATGCCAGATGCCACTGTATATCTGCTAAGATTTGGCTGAACTCTCAGTCCAGCCTCCCTCAGCGTCAACCCGTGGTTCTCAACATGGTCCACTAATGTTGCACGAATGTCATTTGATAAGTTTGGTCCTCTTCTTCTTTGTGCACATTCTCCTCCCGCTTCAGGTCTTCCTCGACCTCTGGCTTGGCCTCTGCCTCTTCCTCTACCTCCTTCTCCTCCTCTGTGTACTCCTCCTCTCACTCTTACTCTTCTTCTGACTCCTTCCATTTTGGTTGAAGGCAGGTGAACCTACCTGCTGCATTTTTATAGTGCTTAATTAAACCTGATTGGTGCGTCTACAATTTAGCAATCATGTGTTTGTTCACCTGATGGCTGTGTTTAACAGATTGGCTCATGGGTGTGGTAATTTGACAGTCAGTGCTTTGGAATTGCAAGGAAGTGACATCATGATATACTTCTGTGTCTGATGTATACAAGTGTGTTCAGTGTTTCCCTCGAGACCTGGGGGCGGCCCTTCAGGAATTCCAGGATCCAATTGCAGAGGGAGGTGTTCAGTCCCAGGGTCCTTAGCTTAGTGATGAGCTTGGAGAGCACTAAGGTGTTGAATGCTAAACTGTTGTCAATGAACAGCATTCTCAAATAGGTGTTCCTATTGTCCAGGTGGGAAAAGACAGTCTGGAGTGCAATATAGATTGCTTCATCTGTGGATCTGTTGCCTACTGTTTATATTGTAATGCAGTTTTCTCAGGTTTCATTTGAAGCATCATTTTATACGTTGGTTGTTTGTATCAATTGCAAAGAAATTGTCTACTTTGTATTTGTATTCAACTTTGTTCTGAAGTTATCGTTGGTCACAGAGACAGATAAAACATGTGATTCCAAGTTTACCATAAATCTTCTGTGGGAGGGCCAAAAATGATCTAACAACACACTTAGCTGTTCTATGAGTGAAATTAAATTACGAGGGTTTTCAAGTGCAACGTTAATAATGCTGCTTTTGGGAAACAGCTCTGCGATTTAACGATGCTCCTACGAAGGTTCTAACGATAAACTTAGCCTTAAGATGCCGGGCCCTGTGCTGAAAGACATGTCAAGTGTCAGGGATGTTTATGTCACAGAGCAAAGCTAGCTTATCCCCGCCTTACAAAGAAACCAGGAAGGAAATGCATAGAGAAATGAAATGATCAGAGATAGACTGCTGACAGGAAAAGAAAGAGATGATCAACTGAACTCCTGTCTAAGAACACTGGAAGAGAGACAAATGTATGTCACTGAGAAGGTTATCAAGTACGGTAGCACTTTACAATACATCCACGTAATAAATCATTTACAATGGAATAGTAAATACTTAATTGATATTTTATTAATCATTATGCCCACATTTGTAAACGTTTGTGTTGTGTGGTTCTTCTTTTACCTGTGATATGTTCTTGGGTATTTTGAGACCTTGAAGACCATCAGATACTGCTGGTATGTCTACCAATGGCGTGCCCATCTTTCTGTGAGAAATGACACTGGTCACTCAAAAATGTTAAAAGTTAAAAAGTATAAATAGCCCACAGCTAAGATGAGGCCACGAGGACTTAATTTATAAGGACCTATTGTTGGGTTCTAGCTTGAAATATACTTATTCATGTTACCATACTAGAACATATTGATTACTTTACATGTATAATGAAAGTATATGTTGGGGTCAATGGAGGGTGGATAAGAACTAGGTGTATGGAAAGTTGGCAGGGGGTTGGCAGAAAGTTTACATTAAATATCATGGCTCCTACGGAGGGGGAAAAGGGCAACGGTCTGGTTTCAGTCACTGATAAGGTAGGACATCCAAGGAGGAGTGAGGAATGAGGAATTCAGCAAGAGATCACAGGTCAGATGACGTGAGAAGGAACAGTCCTGTTACACACATATACTTCCACTCCCTGGAAGGTTCTAGCATCAGACAGGGCCATGACTACACCAGTGCTAGGAACCAATTAAGTTCCTGACTTAGCAACAGAAATGTATTGGCTGTCTAGATGTGGACTTGACTCCGCCTAGTAGGAGGGTATAAATATATGTGCTTGTGTAAACATGTCTTTGTCTTTGCATCTGTATGACCCAGTGGGTGAATCAACCTGGGTTGAGACGTTTTTAGTTGTCCATGAGTTTTTACTGTTTGTTCAGAACCTAACAGTTGGCGTTGTCGGCAGGATTCACCACGATTTACAGTCGAACTGGTGAGTCCAAATCAGTGAAACAGGAGCCGGCCCCAAAAACAAGGTAGGCACAGTTCCTACACCTGTTACCACTCATTTTGACATCTTGGGGAGATGAGAGTCGTACGCTGAAACAATTATAGTATACAGACCTAGACAGCCTGAGCTTATTCATTAGTCCCATTGTATTACGACCGGTCGTAGATTTATGGTATAGTGTAAGTCCCGGAAGGTAAACCTGAGCAGGGTGAACCCTGCGGAGGGTAAGTCCTAGGGGGTAAATCCCGAGTGGTTTGGTTCCTGCTAGCTTCATATAAGCATAGGGTGAGTCCCGGAAGGTAAGCCTGAGCAGGCTGGTCCCTGCGGAGGGTAAGTCCTTGGAGGCAAATCCCGAGTGGGGTTGGTTCCCTGCTAGACCTGTAAATGGTGGGTGAAAGCCCAGCCGTGATGTCCGTGAGGCCGTAGAGGATAAATTGTCATGCTTGTGTACTAGTATGGTAGGTTGTAGAGAAGTAGTCCATGGAGAAGGATGGAGGAGGGAATGTGGATGTAACAGTCAGTCCTGTTACACACACATATACTTCCACTCCCAGGAAGGTTCTAGCATCAGACAGGGCCATGACTACACCAGTGAAAGGAGCCAATGAAGTTCCTGACTTAGCAACAGAGACATATTGGCTGTCTAGATGGGCAAGGAGATTAAACTTGGTTTGAGCTTTTCTAGTTGTCCGTGAGATTTTACTCTGTTGTTCAGAACCTGACATCATATTAAACATCGTATGTATGGAGTAATGGTTAATAAATGATGAATAAACTATTTACTAATCCATTGTAAATGATTTGTTACGTTATTATAAAGTGCTACCACGAGTACTATCACAGCCTTTATACAACTATGAGAAGCTGTCGTAACTTTTAAAAGAAGGCCATTCATTTAAAACGCAAATGAATTATAATGGAGGAGATACAGGTGAGAAGGAAGCAAACAAGATGAAAGGATGACAGATAGAGAGCGGTGATCGTTGCGTCGGAGCTGGCGTATGAACAAACAACAGACGCTCAGCCGTGGAATTGTGACTGTTAAATTACAGCTAATTTATATTTACACAGAACAGGGAAACGACCCAAAACAAAGGAAACAGCCTCCAGAACTAAAGCTATTAGGTAAAGCAGTGTTTTCATTGATTGGGTCATGTATTAGAAATGCAGACCCCATCACCCTGCCTACTGTTTAACTGGGCTTGTATTAGAGGTAGAGACTCAGTGATAAATTACCTTTAGATGTGGCTGTATTAGAGGTAGAGACTCAGTGATAAATTACCTTTAGATGTGGCTGTATTAGAGGTAGAGACTCAGTGATAAATTACCTTTAGATGTGGCTGTATTAGAGGTAGAGACTCAGTGATAAATTACCTTTAGATGTGGTTGTATTAGGAGGTAGAGACTCAGTGATAAATTACCTTTAGATGTGGCTGTATTAGAGGTAGAGACTCAGTGATAAATGACCTTTAGATGTGGTTGCATTAGAGGTAGAGACTCAGTGATAAATTACCTTTAGATGTGGCTGTATTAGAGGTAGAGACTCAGTGATAAATTACCTTTAGATGTGGCTGTATTAGAGGTAGAGACTCAGTGATAAATTACCTTTAGATGTGGCTGTATTAGAGGTAGAGACTCAGTGATAAATTACCTTTAGATGTGGTTGTATTAGAGGTAGAGACTCAGTGATAAATTACCTTTAGATGTGGCTGCATTAGAGGTAGAGACTCAGTGATAAATGACCTTTAGATGTGGTTGCATTAGAGGTAGAGACTCAGTGATAA
Source organism: Oncorhynchus tshawytscha (assembly GCF_018296145.1). Taxonomy (NCBI): domain Eukaryota; kingdom Metazoa; phylum Chordata; class Actinopteri; order Salmoniformes; family Salmonidae; genus Oncorhynchus; species Oncorhynchus tshawytscha. The sequence continues at coordinate 34,697,078 of NC_056450.1, read as the reverse complement.
ATTACCTTTAGATGTGGCTGTATTAGGAGGTAGAGACTCAGTGATAAATGACCTTTAGATGTGGTTGCATTAGAGGTAGAGACTCAGTGATAAATGACCTTTAGATGTGGTTGTATTAGGAGGTAGAGACTCAATGATGAATTACCTTTAGATGTGGTTGTATTAGGAGGTAGAGACTCAGTGATAAATGACCTTTAGATGTGGTTGTATTAGGAGGTAGAGACTCAATGATGAATTACCTTTAGATGTGGTTGTATTAGGAGGTAGAGACTCAGTGATAAATTACCTTTAGATGTGGTTGTATTAGGAGGCAGAGACTCAGTGATAAATTACCTTTAGATGTGGTTGTATTAGGAGGCAGAGACTTAGTGATAAATGACCTTTAGATGTGGTTGTATTAGGAGGAAGAGACTCAGTGATAAATGACCTTTAGATGTGGTTGCATTAGGAGGCAGAGACTCAGTGATAAATGACCTTTAGATGTGGTTGTATTAGGACCTTTAGATGTGGTTGTATTAGGACCTTTAGATGTGGTTGTATTAGGACCTTTAGATGTGGTTGTATTAGGAGGCAGAGACTCAGTGATAAATTACCTTTAGATGTGGTTGTATTAGGACCTTTAGATGTGGTTGTATTAGGACCTTTAGATGTGGTTGTATTAGGACCTTTAGATGTGGTTGTATTAGGAGGCAGAGACTCAGTGATAAATGACCTTTAGATGTGGTTGTATTAGGACCTTTAGATGTGGTTGTATTAGGAGGCAGAGACTCAGTGATAAATGACCTTTAGATGTGGTTGTATTAGGACCTTTAGATGTGGTTGTATTAGGAGGAAGAGACTCAGTGATAAATGACCTTTAGATGTGGTTGTATTAGGAGGCAGAGACTCAGTGATAAATGACCTTTAGATGTGGTTGTTTTAGGAGGAAGAGACTCAGTGATAAATGACCTTTAGATGTGGTTGTATTAGGACCTTTAGATGTGGTTGTATTAGGACCTTTAGATGTGGTTGCATTAGGAGGCAGAGACTCAGTGATAAATGACCTTTAGATGTGGTTGCATTAGGAGGCAGAGACTCAGTGATAAATGACCTTTAGATGTGGTTGCATTAGGACCTTTAGATGTGGTTGCATTAGGAGGCAGAGACTCAGTGATAAATGACCTTTAGATGTGGTTGTATTAGGACCTTTAGATGTGGTTGTATTAGGACCTTTAGATGTGGTTGTATTAGGACCTTTAGATGTGGTTGTATTAGGAGGCAGAGACTCAGTGATAAATGACCTTTAGATGTGGTTGTATTAGGAGGAAGAGAATCAGTGATAAATGACCTTTAGATGTGGTTGTATTAGGAGGCAGAGACTCAGTGATAAATGACCTTTAGATGTGGTTGCATTAGGAGGCAGAGACTCAGTGATAAATGACCTTTAGATGTGGTTGTATTAGGACCTTTAGATGTGGTTGTATTAGGACCTTTAGATGTGGTTGCATTAGGAGGCAGAGACTCAGTGATAAATGACCTTTAGATGTGGTTGCATTAGGAGGCAGAGACTCAGTGATAAATGACCTTTAGATGTGGTTGCATTAGGAGGCAGAGACTCAGTGATAAATGACCTTTAGATGTGGTTGTATTAGGACCTTTAGATGTGGTTGTATTAGGACCTTTAGATGTGGTTGTATTAGGACCTTTAGATGTGGTTGTATTAGAGGCAGAGACTCAGTGATAAATGACCTTTAGATGTGGTTGTATTAGGACCTTTAGATGTGGTTGTATTAGGACCTTTAGATGTGGTTGTATTAGGACCTTTAGATGTGGTTGTATTAGGACCTTTAGATGTGGTTGCATTAGGAGGCAGAGACTCAGTGACAAATGACCTTTAGATGTGGTTGCATTAGGAGGCAGAGACTCAGTGATAAATGACCTTTAGATGTGGTTGCATTAGGAGGTAGAGACTCAGTGATAAATGAACTTTAGATGTGGTTGTATTAGGACCTTTAGATGTGGTTGTATTAGGACCTTTAGATGTGGTTGTATTAGGACCTTTAGATGTGGTTGCATTAGTGGCAGAGACTCAGTGATAAATGACCTTTAGATGTGGTTGTATTAGGACCTTTAGATGTGGTTGCATTAGGAGGTAGAGACTCAGTGATAAATGACCTTTAGATGTGGTTGCATTAGGAGGCAGAGACTCAGTGATAAATGACCTTTAGATGTGGTTGTATTAGGAGGCAGAGACTCAGTGATAAATGACCTTTAGATGTGGTTGGGTTGCATTAGGAGGCAGAGACTCAGTGATAAATGACCTTTAGATGTGGTTGTATTAGGAGGAAGAGACTCAGTGATAAATGACCTTTAGATGTGGTTGCATTAGGAGGCAGAGACTCAGTGATAAATGACCTTTAGATGTGGTTGCATTAGGAGGCAGAGACTCAGTGATAAATGACCTTTAGATGTGGTTGCATTAGGAGGCAGAGACTCAGTGATAAATGACCTTTAGATGTGGTTGTATTAGGACCTTTAGATGTGGTTGCATTAGGACCTTTAGATGTGGTTGCATTAGGACCTTTAGATGTGGTTGCATTAGGAGGTAGAGACTCAGTGATAAATGACCTTTAGATGTGGTTGCATTAGGACCTTTAGATGTGGTTGCATTAGGAGGTAGAGACTCAGTGATAAATGACCTTTAGATGTGGTTGCATTAGGACCTTTAGATGTGGTTGCATTAGGACCTTTAGATGTGGTTGCATTAGGACCTTTAGATGTGGTTGCATTAGGACCTTTAGATGTGGTTGTATTAGGACCTTTAGATGTGGTTGCATTAGGACCTTTAGATGTGGTTGCATTAGGACCTTTAGATGTGGTTGCATTAGGAGGTAGAGACTCAGTGATAAATGACCTTTAGATGTGGTTGCATTAGGAGGTAGAGACTCAGTGATAAATGACCTTTAGATGTGGTTGCATTAGGAGGCAGAGACTCAGTGATAAATGACCTTTAGATGTGGTTGCATTAGGAGGCAGAGACTCAGTGATAAATGACCTTTAGATGTGGTTGCATTAGGAGGCAGAGACTCAGTGATAAATGACCTTTAGATGTGGTTGCATTAGGAGGCAGAGACTCAGTGATAAATGACCTTTAGATGTGGTTGCATTAGGAGGCAGAGACTCAGTGATAAATGACCTTTAGTGTGTTGTATTAGGACCTTTAGATGTGGTTGCATTAGGACCTTTAGATGTGGTTGCATTAGGAGGTAGAGACTCAGTGATAAATGACCTTTAGATGTGGTTGCATTAGGAGGCAGAGACTCAGTGATAAATTACCTTTAGATGTGGTTGCATTAGGAGGCAGAGACTCAGTGATAAATGACCTTTAGATGTGGTTGCATTAGGAGGCAGAGGCTCAGTGATAAATGACCTTTAGATGTGGTTGCATTAGGAGGCAGAGACTCAGTGATAAATGACCTTTAGATGTGGTTGCATTAGGAGGCAGAGACTCAGTAATAAATGACCTTTAGATGTGGTTGTATTATGACCTTTAGATGTGGTTGTATTAGGACCTTTAGATGTGGTTGTATTAGGACCTTTAGATGTGGTTGTATTATGACCTTTAGATGTGGTTGTATTAGGACCTTTAGATGTGGTTGTATTAGGACCTTTAGATGTGGTTGCATTAGGAGGCAGAGACTCAGTGATAAATGACCTTTAGATGTGGTTGCATTAGGAGGCAGAGACTCAGTGATAAATGACCTTTAGATGTGGTTGCATTAGGAGGCAGAGACTCAGTGATAAATGACCTTTAGATGTGGTTGCATTAGGAGGCAGAGACTTGATAAATGACCTTTAGATGTGGTTGTATTAGGACCTTTAGATGTGGTTGTATTAGGACCTTTAGATGTGGTTGCATTAGGACCTTTAGATGTGGTTGCATTAGGAGGTAGAGACTCAGTGATAAATGACCTTTAGAAGTGGTTGTATTAGGACCTTTAGATGTGGTTGTATTAGGACCTTTAGATGTGGTTGCAGCATTAGGAGGCAGAGACTCAGTGATAAATGACCTTTAGATGTGGTTGCATTAGGACCTTTAGATGTGGTTGCATTAGGACCTTTAGATGTGGTTGTATTAGGACCTTTAGATGTGGTTGCATTAGGACCTTTAGATGTGGTTGCATTAGGACCTTTAGATGTGGTTGCATTAGGAGGTAGAGACTCAGTGATAAATGACCTTTAGATGTGGTTGCATTAGGACCTTTAGATGTGGTTGCATTAGGACCTTTAGATGTCGATGGGATCATGTTCCTGATCAAACACGCTCTAAAAGTTATCCTCATTCTTCGACGACTGTTTGTTTAAATTCTCCCATTCGCTTCCACTTGGTAAAGTTCTGAGGTAGTGGGTCTGGATGAAATACATGATACAGGCAAACTGCATTAACAATATGATAAACAATATTATATCATCCTTCCTTAGACAACTGGATTTTTGAAGTGTTGATCTTGGGGAGAGGGGTCACTCCATCTCTGGGTGCCTCGATAGGCTAAAGCAACATCCTCTGTTTAATTCTACTTTGTGTATTGAACTTGTATAAGAACGCTGTAGACA
>NC_056450.1:34672485-34687485 GCF_018296145.1 Oncorhynchus tshawytscha | reverse complement strand
TCTACTGTATTATTGACTATATGTTTGTTTATTCCATGTGTAACTCTGTGTTGTTGTATGTGTCAAACTGCTATGCTTTATTTGGCCAGGTCGCAGTTGCAAATGAGAACTTGTTCTCAACTAGCCTACCTGGATAAATAAAGGTGAAATTAAAAATTAAAATTAAAAATTAAAAAATACCCATGGTATACGGTCTGATACACCATGGCTTTTAGCAAATCATCAATCAGGACTGGAACCAGGATTGTTACATGTGACATCATTCCACTACAGCTCAGTCCTTCTGCTCCAACCTCCCTCATCCTCACTGATCACGACAAAATTCTTTATTTGTTGTGTCATTTAGTTGAGTTGCAGGTATAATATCCACTTCAATTCATACAGTGCCTTGCAAAAGTATTCGGCCCCCTTGAACTTTGCGACCTTTTTCCACATTTCAGGCTTCAAACATAAAGATATAAAACTGTATTTTTTTTGTGAAGAATCAACAACAAGTGGGACACAATCACGAAGTGGAACGACATTTATTGGATATTTCAAACTTTTTTAACAAATCAAAAACTGAAAAATTGGGCGTGCAAAATTATTCAGCCCCTTTACTTTCAGTGCAGCAAACTCTCTCCAGAAGTTCAGTGAGGATCTCTGAATGATCTAATGTTGACCTAAATGACTAATGATGATAAATACAATCCACCTGTGTGTAATCAAGTCTCCGTATAAATGCACCTGCACTGTGATAGTCTCAGAGGTCCGTTAAAAGCGCAGAGAGCATCATGAAGAACAAGGAACACACCAGGCAGGTCCGAGATACTGCTGTGAAGAAGTTTAAAGCCGGATTTGGATACAAAAAGATTTCCCAAGCTTTAAACATCCCAAGGAGCACTGTGCAAGCGATAATATTGAAATGGAAGGAGTATCAGACCACTGCAAATCTACCAAGACCTGGCCGTCCCTCTAAACTTTCAGCTCATACAAGGAGAAGACTGATCAGAGATGCAGCCAAGAGGCCCATGATCACTCTGGATGAACTGCAGAGATCTACAGCTGAGGTGGGAGACTCTGTCCATAGGACAACAATCAGTCGTATATTGCACAAATCTGGCCTTTATGGAAGAGTGGCAAGAAGAAAGCCATTTCTTAAAGATATCCATAAAAAGTGTCGTTTAAAGTTTGCCACAAGCCACCTGGGAGACACACCAAACATGTGGAAGAAGGTGCTCTGGTCAGATGAAACCAAAATTGAACTTTTTGGTAACAATGCAAAACGTTATGTTTGGCGTAAAAGCAACACAGCTCATCACCCTGAACACACCATCCCCACTGTCAAACATGGTGGTGGCAGCATCATGGTTTGGGCCTGCTTTTCTTCAGCAGGGACAGGGAAGATGGTTAAAATTGATGGGAAGATGGATGGAGCCAAATACAGGACCATTCTGGAAGAAAACCTGATGGAGTCTGCAAAAGACCTGAGACTGGGACGGAGATTTGTCTTCCAACAAGACAATGAACCAAAACATAAAGCAAAATCTACAATGGAATGGTTCAAAAATAAACATATCCAGGTGTTAGAATGGCCAAGTCAAAGTCCAGACCTGAATCCAATCGAGAATCTGTGGAAAGAACTGAAAACTGCTGTTCACAAATGCTCTCCATCCAACCTCACTGAGCTCGAGCTGTTTTGCAAGGAGGAATGGGAAAAAATTTCAGTCTCTCGATGTGCAAAACTGATAGAGACATACCCAAGCGACTTACAGCTGTAATCGCAGCAAAAGGTGGCGCTACAAAGTATTAACTTAAGGGGGCTGAATAATTTTGCACGCCCAATTTTTCAGTTTTTGATTTGTTAAAAAAGTTTGAAATATCCAATAAATGTCGTTCCACTTCATGATTGTGTCCCACTTGTTGTTGATTCTTCACAAAAAATACAGTTTTATATCTTTATGTTTGAAGCCTGAAATGTGGCAAAAGGTCGCAAAGTTCAAGGGGGCCGAATACTTTCGCAAGGCACTGTATATATAACATTGGTTTGGGTTACGTAATAGTGGGCCTATTATCTTTCTTAGTGGGTGTTGACCCTCTCCCTTTACTGTCTTCTCCCATAGGGCTGTGACCCTCTACCCTCCTGCCTTCTCCCATAGGGCTGTGACCCTCTTCCCTCCTGCCTTCTCCCATAGTGATGTGACCCTCTCCCCTCCTGCCTTCTCCCATAGGGCTGTGACCCTCTACCCTACTGCTAGAGTCACTGAACCTGAACCTCCAGTCTGGCCAGGCTGGTGGCCAGAACACCTCTATGCTATAGCACAGCTATACTGGAATAAAATATATTACAATTGAATTCTACACAAAATCAATACAACACAATCATATACACACATCAATATAAACAGTAATGTCCAGTAATGTTCTCAGTAATGTTCCCAATAGTGTCTTGTGTGCGTGCTTGTGCATGTGCCCAGCGTGTGTGTGTGTGCGCGTTTATGTGTGAGAACTGTTGCAGAACTGTTGCAGTCTGTCAGGCTGCTGTGCTGTGCTGTGCTCTGTACAATATTCTATTCTGAGATGCCAAGGAACCGACTGTGAGAGCACAGACATCTAATCTCAGATCAAGCAGCCTTGGACACAATCTCACTGGCCTCCCTCTCTCCGCTGGGAACAGGATGTGGGAGTCAACTCTTCACTAGCTGTTTCCCTGTCTTCTCTCCTTTCCCCATTCTCTCTCTTCCTCCCTCCCTCCCTTCCTTCCCTCCCTCCCTCCCTCCCTCCCTCCCTCCCTCCCTCCCTCCCTCCCCTGATTGACCGTCTGGTTTAGTTACATGATGTAGTGTCAGGATCAACAGGCTGTCAGCCAGGCGATGTGCTTGTGAAGGTTTGTTCAAGGTTACAAGTTAACTCTTAGTAATCTCTTGGAGGTCTCTCCAGAGATACAATCACTAAACCCACCTGGGGGCTGCACCAAGTATACCAAGCCAATCCCCAATACATCATAGGCACTTTGGCTCTGGGGTTGGCCAGTGGATGCCATTTGGTTCCTTTGCTTAGACAGAGTTGAATTAGATGAGTTCCCATTACTGTCCCACAGGAGGGGTGAAAAGGAGGGTATGCTTAGCTAGGGGTTCCTGGCAGATAGATATTTCCCTTTGGCTCCAAGGTTAGTGAGAGAGTCCAGTGCCAGGCGCTGGCTAACACAGCACACAGCCTATCACTACACAGCACAGCTGGCCACTAGCCTGCTGCTGCTGGTACTGATACTGCTGCTGGTACTGATACTGCTGCTGGTACTGATACTGGTGTTGCTACTGGTACTGCAGCTAAGGAGAGGACGGCTCATAATAATTGCTGGAACAGAGCAACTGGAATGGCATCAAACACATGTTTGATGTATTTAATAGAATTTCACTCTTCAGCTCCAGTGATTACCACAAGCCTGTCCTCCCAAATGAAGGTGCCACCAACCTCATGTGGCTACTACTGCTGTTGCTACTGTTACTGCTGCTACTACTACTGCTACTGTTACTGCTGCTACTCCTGCTACCACTACTAATACTGCTACTGTTACTACTGCTGATGCAGCTACTACTGATGCTACTACTGTTGCTGCTACTGATACTACTACAACTGTTACTGTTACTACTACTACTGCTGCTACTACCAGAACTACTGTTACTGCTGCTACTACTACTGCTGCTACTGTTGCTATTACTACTACCACTACTGTTACTGTTGCTTCTCCTACTGCAACTACTACTACTACTGTTACTGCTGCTACTACTGTTACTACTACTGCGACTACTACTACTACTACTGTTACTGCTGCTACTACTACTATTGTTACTGTTGCTACAACTAATAATGTTATTACTACTATTGGTACTACTACTACTACTACTGCTGCTACTACTACTACTGCTACTACTGCTGCTGCTGCTACTACTACTACCACTACTGTTACTGCTGCTACTGCTGCGGCTACTACTACTGCTGCTACTACTACTGCTACTACTGCTGCTACTACTATTAATGCTACTACTACTACTGCTACTACTGCTGCTGCAGCTACTGCTGCTGCTACTGCTGCTGCTGCTGCAGCTACTACTACTACTGCTGCTGCTACTACTACTGCAGCTACTACTACTGCAGCTACTACTGCTGCGGCTACTACTACAGCTGCTACTACTGCTGCTCCTACTGCTGATAATGTTGCTACTACTACTGTGGTTACTGTTACTACTACTACTACTGTTACTGCTGCTACTACTTTTACTGCTGCTACTACTACTACTACTGTAACTGCCGCTGCTACTGCTACTGTTACTACTGCTACGACTACTGTTACTGTTACTACTACAACTGTTACTACTGCTACTACTACAGTTACTGCTGCTACTACTACTACTACTACTACTACTACTACAGTTACTGCTGCTACTACTACTAGGACTTACTGCTGCTACTACTACTAGGACTTACTGCTGCTACTACTACTACCTTTACTGCTGCTACTACTACTACTACTACTACTACTTTTACTGCTGCTGCTACTACTACTGCTACTACTATTACTACTACTACTACTTTTACTGCTGCTACTACTACTACTGTTACTGCTGCTACTACTACTACTAATATTACTACTACTTTTACAGCTGCTACTACTACTGTAACTGCTGCTACTACTGCTACTGTTACTACTGCTATGACTACTGTTACTGTTACTACTACAACTGTTACTACTGCTACTACTACAGTTACTGCTGCTACTACTACTAGGACTTACTGCTGCTACTACTACTAGGACTTACTGCTGCTACTACTACTACCTTTACTGCTGCTACTACTACTACTACTACTACTACTGTTACTGCTGCTACTACTACTACTGTTACTGCTGCTACTACTACTACTACTATTACTACTTTTACTGCTGCTGCTACTACTACTACTACCACTACTGTTACTGCTGCTACTGCTGCTACTACTGTTACTGCTGCTACTACTACAACTGTTACTACTGCTACTACTACTACTGTTACTACTACAACTGTTACTACTGCTACTACTACTGTTACTGCTACTACTACTACTACTACTGTTACTGCTGCTACTACTACTACTACTGTTCCTACTGCTACTACTACTACTGCTGCTGCTACTACTACTACTACTGTTACTGCTGCTACTACTACTACTACTATTACTACTTTTACTGCTGCTGCTACTACTACTACTACCACTACTGTTACTGCTGCTACTGCTGCTACTACTGTTACTGCTGCTACTACTACAACTGTTACTACTGCTACTACTACTACTACTGTTACTACTGCTACTACTACTACTGCTGCTGCTACTACTACAACAATTACTAATACTACTACTACTGTTACTGTTACTACTACAACTGTTACTACTGCTACTACTACTATTGTTACTGTTACTACTACAATTGTTACTACTGCTACTACTACTACTACTACTACACCTGTTACTGCTGCTACTACTACTGTTACTGCTGCTACTACTACTACTACTACTGTTACTGCAGCTACTACTGCTACTGTTACTGTTACTACTACTGTTACTACTACGACTACAACTACTGCTACTGCTGCTACTACTGCTACTGTTACTGTTACTACTACTGTTACTGCTGCTACTACTACTACTACTGTTACTGCTGCTACTACTGCTACTGTTACTGTTACTACTACTGATACTACTATGACTACACCTACTGTTACTGCTGCTACTACTACTACTGTTACTGTTACTACTACTGTTACTACTGCTACTACTACTACTACTGTTACTGATACTGCTGATACTTTTGCTACTACTACTACCACTACTACTGTAACTACTACTACTGTTACTGCTGCTACTACTACTACTACTGCTGCCACTACTACTACTACTGTTAATACTACTACTACTACTACTGTTACTACTGCTACTGTTACTGATACTACTACTACTACTGTTACTACTACTACTACTACTACTGCTGCTGCTACTACTACTATTACTACTGCTACTACTGCTCCTACTGCTGCTTTTACTACTTCTACTGCTGATGCTACTGGTACTACTCCAGGTACTACTACAGTTATTGCTGCTACTACTTGTACTGGTAATGCTACTACTGGTACTTCTACTGTTACTGCTGTTGTTACTGCTGCTACTACGGGTACTACTACTGTTACTGCTGTTCTGATAATACTACTGTTACTGCTGCTACTACTGGCACTGCTGCTACTACTGTTACTGCTCCTCTGATAATACTACTGTTACTGCTGCTCTGGTACTACTACTGTTACTGCTGCTCTGGTACTACTACTGTTACTGCTGCTCTGGTACTACTACTGTTACTGCTGCTCTGGTACTACTACTGTTACTGCTGCTCTGGTACTACTACTGTTACTGCTGCTCTGGTACTACTACTATTACTGCTGCTACTACTGGTACTACTACTACTACTACTACTACCACGGTTACTACTGCTACTACTACTACTGTCACTACTACAACTGTTACTACTGCTACTACTACTACTACTACTACTGTTACTGCTGCTACTACTACTACTACTACTACTGCTACTACTACTACTACTACTACTGTTACTGCTGCTACTACTACTACTACTACTACTACTACTACTACTACTACCACTGTTACTGCTGCTACTACTACTACTGTTACTGTTACTACTACAACTGTTACTACTGCTACTACTACTACTACTACTACTGTTACTGCTGCTACTACTACTACTACTACTACTACTGTTACTGCTGCTGCTACTACTACTACTACTACTACTACTACTACTACTACTACTACTACTACTTACTGCTACTACTACTACTACTGCTACTACTACTACTACGGTTACTGCTGCTACTACTACTACTGTTACTGCCGCTACTACTGCTATTGTTACTGTTACTACTACAACTGTTACTACTGCTAATACTACTACCGTTACTGTTACTACTACAACAATTACTAATACTACTACTAATGTTACTGTTACTACTACAACTGTTGCTACTGCTACTACTACTACTGTTACTGTTACTACTACAATTGTTACTACTGCTACTACTACTACTACTACACCTGTTACTGCTGCTACTACTACTGTTACTGCTGCTACTACTACTACTACTACTACTGTTACTGCTGCTACTACTGCCACTGTTACTGTTACTACTACTGTTACTGCTGCTACTACTACTACTACTGTTACTGCTGCTACTACTGCTACTGTTACTGTTACTACTACTGATACTACTATGACTACACCTACTGTTACTGCTGCTACTACTACTACTGTTACTGATACTGCTGATACTGTTGCTACTACTACTACCACTACTACTGTAACTACTACTACTGTTACTGCTGCTACTACTACTATTGTTACTGCTGCTACTACTACTACTAATATTACTACTACTTTTACTGCTGCTACTACTACTACTACTGTAACTGCTGCTGCTACTGCTACTGTTACTGTTACTACTGCTACGACTACTGTTACTACTACAACTGTTACTACTGCTACTACTACAGTCACTGCTGCTACTACTACAGTTACTGCTGCTACTACTACTACTACTACTACTACTACTACTACAGTTACTGCTGCTACTACTACTAGGACTTACTGCTGCTACTACTACTACCTTTACTGCTGCTACTACTACTACTACTACTGTTACTGCTGCTAGTACTACTACTACTACTACTAATTTTACTACTGCTGCTACTACTACTGCTACTACTATTACTACTACTACTACTTTTACTACTACTACTACTATTACTACTACTTTTACTGCTGCTACTACTACTACTACTACTGTAACTACTGCTACTACTGCTACTGTTACTACTGCTACTACTGCTCCTACTGCTGCTTTTACTACTTCTACTGCTGCTGCTACTGGTACTACTCCAGGTACTACTACAGTTATTGCTGCTACTACTTGTACTGGTAATGCTACTACTGGTACTTCTACTGTTACTGCTGTTGTTACTGCTGCTACTACGGGTACTACTACTGTTACTGCTGTTCTGATAATACTACTGTTACTGCTGCTACTACTGGTACTGCTGCTCTGATTATACCACTGTTACTGCTGCTCTGGTACTACTACTGTTACTGCTGCTCTGGTACTACTACTATTACTGCTGCTACTACTGGTACTACTACTGTTACTGCTGCTCTGATAATACTACTGTTACTGCTGCTCTGATTATACCACTGTTACTGCTGCTCTGGTACTACTACTGTTACTGCTGCTCTGGTACTACTACTATTACTGCTGCTACTACTGGTACTACTACTGTTACTGCTGCTCTGCTACTACTACTGTTACTGTTACTGCTGCTCTGGTACTACTACTACTACTGTTACTGCTGCTACTGGTACTACTACTACTACTGCTGTTACTACTGGTACTACTACTGTTACTGCTGCTACTGACTACTACTACTACTGTTACTGCTGCTCTGGTACTACTACTGTTACTGCTGCTCTGGTACTACTACTGTTACTGCTGCTACTACTGGTACTACTACTGTTACTGCTGCTACTACTACTGTTACTGCTGCTCTGGTACTACTACTGTTACTGCTGCTACTGGTACTACTACTGTTACTGCTGCTCTGGTACTACTACTGTTACTGCTGCTACTGGTACTACTACTGTTACTGCTGCTACTACTGGTACTACTACTGTTACTGCTGCTCTGATAATACTACTGTTACTGCTGCTCTGGTACTACTACTGTTACTGCTGCTCTGGTACTACTACTATTACTGCTGCTACTACTGGTACTACTACTGTTACTGCTGCTCTGATAATACTACTGTTACTGCTGCTCTGGTACTACTACTGTTACTGCTGCTACTGGTACTACTACTGTTACTGCTGCTGCTGGTACTACTACTATTACTGCTGCTACTACTGGTACTACTACTGTTACTGCTGCTCTGACTACTACTACTGTTACTGCTGCTCTGGTACTACTACTGTTACTGCTGCTCTGGTACTACTACTGTTACTGCTGCTACTGGTACTACTACTACTTACTGCTGCTACTACTGGTACTACTACTGTTACTGCTGCTACTACTACTACTGTTACTGCTGCTCTGGTACTACTACTGTTACTGCTGCTCTGGTACTACTACTGTTACTGCTGCTCTGGTACTACTACTACTACTGCTGCTACTACTGGTACTACTACTGTTACTGCTGCTCTGATAATACTACTGTTACTGCTACTGTTACTGCTGATAATACTACTGTTACTGCTACTATAATACTACTGTTACTGCTGCTACTACTACTGTTACTGCTGCTCTGATAATACTACTGTTACTGCTACTCTGATAATACTACTGTTACTGCTACTCTGATAATACTACTGTTACTGCTGCTCTGATAATACAACTGTTACTGCTACTCTGATAATACTACTGTTACTGCTACTACTGATAATACTACTGTTACTGCTACTCTGATAATACTACTGTTACTGCTGCTCTGATAATACTACTGTTACTGCTGCTCTGGTACTACTACTGTTACTGCTGCTACTGGTACTACTACTATTACTGCTGCTACTACTGGTACTACTACTGTTACTGCTGCTCTGATAATACTACTGTTACTGCTGCTCTGGTACTACTACTGTTACTGCTGCTCTGGTACTACTACTGTTACTGCTGCTCTGGTACTACTACTATTACTGCTGCTACTACTGGTACTACTACTGTTACTGCTGCTCTGATAATACTACTGTTACTGCTGCTCTGGTACTACTACTGTTACTGCTGCTCTGGTACTACTACTGTTACTGCTGCTCTGGTACTACTACTATTACTGCTGCTACTACTGGTACTACTACTGTTACTGCTGCTCTGATAATACTACTGTTACTGCTGCTCTGGTACTACTACTGTTACTGCTGCTCTGGTACTACTACTGTTACTACTGCTACTGGGTACTACTACTATTACTGCTGCTACTACTGGTACTACTACTGTTACTGCTGCTCTGGTACTACTACTGTTACTGCTGCTCTGGTACTACTACTGTTACTGCTGCTCTGGTACTACTACTGTTACTGCTGCTCTGGTACTACTACTATTACTGCTGCTACTACTGGTACTACTACTGTTACTGCTGCTATGGTACTACTACTGTTACTGCTGCTCTGGTACTACTACTGTTACTGCTGCTCTGGTACTACTACTGTTACTGCTGCTCTGGTACTACTACTATTACTGCTGCTACTACTGGTACTACTACTGTTACTGCTGCTCTGATAATACTACTGTTACTGCTACTCTGATAATACTACTGTTACTGCTACTCTGATAATACTACTGTTACTGCTGCTCTGATAATACTACTGTTACTGTTGCTACTACTGTTACTGCTGCTCTGATAATACTACTGTTACTGCTACTCTGATAATACTACGGTTACTGCTACTCTGATAATACTACTGTTACTGCTACTCTGATAATACTACTGTTACTGCTACTCTGATAATACTACTGTTACTGCTGCTCTGATAATACTACTGTTACTGCTACTACTACTGTTACTGCTGCTCTGATAATACTACTGTTAGTGCTACTCTGATAATACTACTGTTACTGCTACTCTGATAATACTACTGTTACTGCCACTCTGATAATACTACTGTTACTGCTACTCTGATAATACTACTGTTACTGCTACTCTGATAATACTACTGTTACGGCTACTCTGATAATACTACTGTTACTGCTACTCTGATAATACAACTGTTACTGCTACTCTGATAATACTACTGTTACTGCTACTCTGATAATACTACTGTTACTGCTACTCTGATAATACTACTGTTACTGCTACTCGGATAATACTACTGTTACTGCTACTCGGATAATACTACTGTTACTGCTACTCTGATAATACTACTGTTACTGCTACTCTGATAATACTACTGTTACTGCTACTCTGATAATACTACTGTTACTGCTACTCTGATAATTCTACTGTTACTGCTACTCTGATAATACTACTGCTGCTGTTATTGGTCACATACACACGGTTAGCAGATGCTATTGGTCACATACACATGGTTAGCAGATGTTATTGGTCACATACACATGGTTAGCAGATGCTATTGGTCACATACACATGGTTAGCAGATGTTATTGGTCACATACACATGGTTAGCAGATGTTATTGGTCACATACACATGGTTAGCAGATGTTATTGGTCACATACACATAGTTAGCAGATGTTATTGGTCACATACACACGGTTAGCAGATGTTATTGGTCACATACACATGGTTAGCAGATGTTGATGCGAGTGTAGCGAAATGCTTGTGCTTCTAGTTCCAACCAAGTAATACCACAATTTCACAACAACTACCTTATACAAACAAGTGTATAGGAATGAATAAGAATATGTACATTTAAATATATGGATGAGCGATGGCTGAACAGCATAGGCAAGATGCAGTAGATGGTATAGAGTACAGTATATACATATGAGATGAGTAATGTAGGGTATGTAAACATTATATACATTGGCATTGTTTAAAGTGACTAGTGATACATTTATTACATCCAATTTTGTATTATTAAAGTGGCTAGAGATTTGAGTCTGTATGTTGGCAGCAGCTACTCAATGTTAGTGGTGGCTGTTTTACAGTCTGATGACCTTGAGATAGAAGTTGTTTTTCAGTCTCTCGGTCCCAGCTTTGATGCACCTGTACTGACCTCGCCTTCTGGATGATAGCGGGGTGAACAGGCAGTGGCTTGGGGTTGTTGTCCACCTTCTCCACTACTGTCCTGTCGATGCGGATAGGGGGGTGCTCCTACTGCTACTACTGTTACTGCTGCTACTACTAGTACTGTTACTACTACTGTTACTGCTGCTACTAATACTGTTACTGCTGCTACTAATACTGTTACTGCTGCTACTAATACTGTTACCGCTGCTACTACTACTACTGTTACTACTGCTACTACTACTGTTACTGCTGCTACTACTGGTACTACTACTGTTACTGCTGCTACTACTGGTACTGGTACTACTACTGTTACTGCTGCTACTACTACTACTGTTACTGCTGCTACTACTGGTACTGCTACTACTACTGTTACTGCTACTACTACTACTACTGTTACTGCTGCTACTACTACTACTACTACTGTTACTGCTACTACTACTACTGTTACTGCTACTACTACTGGTACTACTACTGTTACTGCTACTACTACTGGTACTGGTACTACTACTGTTACTGCTGCTACTACTACTGTTACTGCTGCTACTACTGGTACTACTACTGTTACTGCTACTACTACTGTTACTGCTACTACTACTGGTACTGGTACTACTACTGTTACTGCTGCTACTACTACTACTGTTACTGCTGCTACTACTGGTACTACTACTGTTACTGCTGCTACTACTGCTACTGTTACTGCTGCTACTACTGGTACTGTTACTACTACAGTTACTGCTGCTATTACTTGTACTGGTACTGCTAGTGCTACTGCTGCTGCTGTTATTGCTACTGTTGCTACTGCTCCAACCTTGGGCATGGAGTGAAATAGATGGAGACGGATGGAGAGATGAACGTTGCACATGAGCTGCAGGAAATAATTGGGACGTACAAGGCCCTGACAATTCAATGCAAGCTCTCCATACCTCTCCTCTCCTCCTTTCAGCCATCACTTTTTCACAGTACATCTGATCCCCAATCCTCTCTACTCCTCCCCGACCTTCAACCCCCTCTCCACCCCTCCACTCCCTTTATCCTCCTTGGACAGATCAGAATGGCCCCCTCTTCTATCAATCCTCTATCTATCTTCTATCTATGGATCTAGCCTTTCCTCTCCTCCCTCTGACCCTCTGACAGAAGCTCCACCTAGTCTGCCCTTCACCTTTCTGATTATCATTCCTCTCCTCCCTCCATCCTTCTCTTACTAGAGCTGTCCACTGTGGGGTAGTGGTGGATCAATCTCATGAATAGCAGCGAGTGTAATGAGTGTGTTAATGTCTTAGCCCCACCTGCCTACACACACCTGTCAGTATTATCCCCTTCAGACAGATCTCCCCAGAGAGATTTACTGAACAGTCAGAGAGACAGAGAGAGACAGAGGGAGAGACAGAGGGAGACAGAGAGAGACAGAGACAGAGAGAGACAGAGAGAGAGAGAGAGAGATAGAGAGAGACAGAGAGAGAGACAGAGAGACAGAGAGATAGAGAGACAGAGAGAGACAGAGAGAGATAGAGAGAGAGAGACAGAGAGAGAGAGAGAGAGACAGAGAGAGAGAGACAGAGAGAGAGAGAGAGATAGAGAGAGACAGAGAGAGAGACAGAGGGAGACAGAGAGAGACAGAGACAGAGAGAGACAGAGAGAGAGACAGAGGGAGACAGAGAGAGACAGAGAGAGAGACAGAGGGAGACAGAGAGAGACAGAGACAGAGAGAGACAGAGAGAGAGACAGAGAGAGAGACAGAGGAGAGAGACAGAGAGAGACAGAGAGAGACAGAGAGAGACAGAGAGAGAGACAGAGGGAGACAGAGGGAGACAGACAGAGGGAGACAGAGAGAGACAGAGAGATATACTGAACAGTCAGAGAGACAGAGAGAGATAGAGAGAGACAGAGAGAGAGACAGAGGGAGACAGAGAGAGACAGAGAGAGAGACAGAGGGAGACAGAGAGAGACAGAGAGAGAGACAGAGAGATATACTGAACAGTCAGAGAGACAGAGAGAGAGACAGAGACAGAGAGAGACAGAGAGAGACACACAGAGACAGAGAGACAGAGAGAGACAGAGAGAGAGACAGAGAGAGAGACAGAGAGAGAGAGAGACAGAGAGATATACTGAACAGTCAGAGTGACAGAGAGAGACAGAGAGACAGAGAGAGAGAGACAGAGCAAACTAGAATGCTATTTGGCCCTACACAGAGAGTACACAGCGGCAGAATACCTGACCACTGTGACTGACCCAAAATTAAGGAAAGCTTTGACTATGTACAGACTCAGCGAGCATAGCCTTGCTATTGAGAAAGGCCGCCGTAGGCAGACATGGCTCTCAAGAGAAGACAGGCTATGTGCTCACTGCCCACAAAATGAGGTGGAAACTGAGCTGCACTTCCTAACCTCCTGCCCAATGTATGACCATATTAGAGAGACATATTTCCCTCAGATTACACAGATCCACAAAGAATTCGAAAACAAATCCAATTTTGAAAAACTCCCATATCTACTGGGTGAAATTCCACAGTGTGCCATCAAAGCAGCAAGATTTGTGACCTGTTGCCACGAGAAAAGGGCAACCAGTGAAGAACACGCACCATTGTAAATACAACCCATATCTATGCTTAGTTATTTTATCTTGTGTCCTTTACCATTTGTACATTGTTAAAACACTGTATATATATATATAATATGACATTTGTAATGTCTTTATTGTTTTGAAACTTCTGTATGTGTGATGTCTACTGTTAATTTTTATTGTTTATTTCACTTTATATATTATCTACCTCACTTGCTTTGGCAATGTTAACACATGTTTCCCACGCCAATAAAGCCCTTGAATTGAATTGAATTGAATTGACAGAGAGAGTCACACTAAAAATGACACCTACCTTGGTCTGACCATATCTGCATCGGGAAACCTTAATATGGCAGTGAATGCACTCAGAGATAAAGCCCGCAGAGCAATGTATGCAATAAAAATGAAATTATTAAAAATCAACATCCCAATTAGAATTTGGACCAAAATATTTGACAGTGTAATCCTACCAATTGCTCTTTACGGAAGTGAGGTTTGGCGATCACTCAATAAACTGGACTTTAAAATTTGGGACAAACATCCAATTGAAGCCCTACTTGCAGAATTCTGTCGGAAAATTCTACAAGTCCAGAGAAATACACCAACTAATTCATGTAGGGCAGAATTGGGC
>NC_056450.1:34617485-34667485 GCF_018296145.1 Oncorhynchus tshawytscha | reverse complement strand
GACTCAATTTGGCACGAGGGTCTGCTATACAAATTGATGGAAAGTGGTGATGGGAGAAAAACATACAACACTAAGAAATCCATGTACACAAACAACAAGTGTACAGTTTAAAAAAAAAACACATTTCTTTCCACAGGGCCAGGGGTTGAGACAGGGATGCAGCTTAAGCCCCACCCTCTTCAACATATATATCAATGAATTGACGAGGGCATAAGAACAGTCTGCAGCAGCCGGCCTCACCCTACTAGAATCTGAAGTCAAATGTCTACTGTTTGCTGATGATCTGGTGCTTCTGTCCCCAACCAAGGAGGTCCTACAGCAGCACCTAGAGCTTCTGCACAGATTATTTCAGACCTGCGCCCTGACAGTAAATCTCAGTAACACAAAAATAATGGTGTTCCCAAAAAAATATCAATTTGCCAGGACCACACATTCAAATTCCATCTATACACCATTGCCCAAGAGCACTCAAAAAACGATACATACCATGGCCTAAACATCAGCGCCACAGGTAACTTCCACAAAGCTGTGAATGTGAAGAGACAAGGCAAAAATGGCCTTCTATTCCATCAAAAGGAACATAAAATTTGACATAACATCACAATTAGACCCAACCAAATCATGAGAAAACAAAAAGATAATTACTTTACACATTGGATAGAATTAACCAAAATAAAAAAGAGAAAACTAGAATGCTATTTGGCCAGGAACATAGTGCATAGTGGCAGAATACCTGACCACTGTGACTGACCTAAAATTAAGGCAAGCTTTGACTACGTACAGACTCAGTGAGCATAGCCTTGCTATTGAGAGAGGCTGCCGTAGGCAGAGAGAGACAGGCTATGTGCACACTGTCCACAAAATGAGATGGAAACTGAGCTGCACTTCCTGACCTCCTGCCCAATGTATGACCATATTAGAGACACATATTTCCCTCAGATTACACAGATCCACAAAGAATTAAAAAATAAATCATAATATTTTGATCTATCCTGTTGCCACAAGAAAAGGGAAACCAGTGAAGAACAAACACCATTGTAAATACAACCCATATTTATGTTTATTTATTTTCCCTTTTGTACTTTAACTATTTGCACATCATTACAACACTGTATATAGACATAATATGACATTTGAAATGTCTCTATTCGTTTGGAACTTTTTTGAGAGTAATGTTTACTGTTCATTGTATATTGTTTACTTTTGTTTAGTATCTATTTCACTTGCTTTGGCAATGTAAACATATGTTAATCATGTCAATAAAGCCCTTAAATTGAATTGAATTGAGAGAGAGGGAGAGAGAGAGAGGTTTAAGAGTGACTCTCCTTAATTGCCATAACAACGGCCTAAAACACGTGGAACTACATCTCTGCCAATGTGACATGCCTGACATGTCCAATAGAAGCAAGGGGATAGTGGCAGCACTATGACAGTGGCCCTGAATGAGCTGTGGACTGCAGACAGAGAACAGAGGATCTGCTCCTTATCTCCAGATTGTATCAATCCACCTCCATATAGTCTCAGAGGGATAAACTCCACAGGGGAACGGAGGGAACGGATGGATGGATGGATGGGAGAATGGTCATCACGAGGAGTGGCAGTGATCGTTACGTGACTGGGAAACAATGATCTGTTGATGGGAAACAGAGATAAAAGTAGAGAGAGAGAGAGAGGGAGGGGGGTCGAGAGAGGATGTAGAAAGAGAATGATAGAGGACAGGGAAGGGAAACGACAGGAGATGATAGACAGCGTCTGAGAGACAGAGGGGAAAATAAAGGGCAAAAATGCAAAAGGAGGAGAACAGATGAGAAACAGAGACAGCAGCGAAAGGTAACAGTACACTCTCCTCCTCTCCTCTCCTTCCCTCTCCTTCTCTCCTCTCCCCTCTCCTCCCCTCTCCTCCTCTCCTTCTCTCCTTCACTCTCCTCTCTCCTCCTCTCCTTCCCTCTCCTCTCCCCTGTTCTCTCCTCTCCTACCCTCTCATCTCCTCTCCTCTCAACTTCCCACCTCTCCCCTCTCTTCACCTGCTTTCCTCCCCTCTCCCCTTTCCTCCTTCCCTTCCTCTCTCCCTAACTCCCTCCTCTCCTCCCCTCTCCCTTTTACTCCTTCCCTTCCTCTCTCCCTAACTCCCTCCTCTATGTGTGTGTGTTGATTAGATGAGTGTGTGTGTCCTTGGGGTGCTCTGCTGTCAATCCTGCTGTTCAGATAGCCAGCACCGCGGGGCTCAGCGCTCACAACATTTAACCTCATTTACATGTTTACCACAAATTCAGGGCCTAATGATGCAGCCAAGCAGTCAAGGGGAAGCAGGGAGGAAGGATAGTAGAGGGAGGCAGGGGGAAGGGGATAGGATAAGGAGGTGGGGAGAGATGGAAGGAGGAGAGGATAGGCAGATGGGGGAGAGGGAGGAGGGGAGGGATGGAGGGAGGAGAGGATAGGCAGATGGGGGAGAGGGAGGAGGGGAGGGATGGAGCGGGAGTGCACCTGTACACTCTGGAGGTGGGGTAACAGCCAAGTCATCAACTATGGGACAGAATGATAGCATCTATCGCTTTATGGACGAAGGAGATAGACGAAGAGCGAGAGAGTGTGTGAACAAAAACCAGAGAGTGGAAGAGATGAAAGGGAAATGAAAAGTGAGAGAGAGACAGACAGAAAGCCAATTAGGAAGGCACTCCAGTAAAGAGGCAGGGAGATGTCATGGTGAGAAATCCCTCTCATCTGTCTCAGTATAATCTCTCCTAGCATGTGTTCTCCACTCCTTCACCCTTTCTTTACATAATCAGGCTCCTTGACCTGACATCTAACTCTTTCTCTCTCTCTCTAACATCCCTCTCTTCTGCCTCTTCAGTTACACAACATTCACTCCCACGACTCGTTCCATATTTTATGTCCAGAAATCCTGGGTTACTGAGTGGTGAACTGAACACTCCACTTTGAAGTACATGCAGCACATATATTATAACTACTGTAACTGTGCCCGTATGAGTTATGCAGTAGAAATGCACAACCTCATGTTAAGAGCATACTTTGAATAAAACAGATAAGGACCTCTTTTTTGTTCAATTGAATAAAACATACGGCCATATGTGACAACTGTAGAAACATGTGATTCATGTGGTTTGTCTTATTTCTACTTGGTCAGTGGCTCTGATAATATAACTTCAGACTGTCACACCTCCCTACACTGGCTTCCTGTTAAGGCAAGGGCTGATTTCAAGGTTTTACTGCTAACCTACAAAGCATTACATGGGCTAGCTCCTACCTATCTTTCCGATTTGGTCCTGCCGTACATACCTACACGTACGCTATGGTCACAAGACGCAGGCCTCCTAATAGAATTTCTAAGCAAACAGCTGGAGGCAGGGCTTTCTCCTATAGAGCTCCATTTTTATGGAATGGTCTGCCTACCCATGTCAGAGACGCAGACTCGGTCTCCACCTTTAAGTCTTTACTGAAGACTCATCTCTTCAGTGGGTCATATGATTGAGTGTAGTCTGGCCCAGGAGTGGGAAGGTGAACGGAAAGGTGAATGGAAAGGCTCTGGAGCAACGAACCGCCCTTGCTGTCTCTGCCTGGCTGGTTCCCCTCTCTCCACTGGGCTTCTCTGCCACTAACCCTATTACATGGGCTGAGTCACTGGCTTACTGGTGCTCTTCCATGCCGTCCCTAGGAGGGGTGCGTCACCTGAGTTGGTTGAGTCACTGACGTGATCTTCCTGTCTGGGTTGGTGCCCCCCCTTGGGTTGTGCCGTGGCGGAGGTCTTTGTGGGCTATACTCGGCCTTGTCTCAGGATGGTAAGTTGGTGGTTGAAGATATCCCTCTAGTGGTGTGGGGGCTGTGCTTTGGCAAAGTGGGTGGGGTTATATCCTGCCTGTTTGGCCCTGTCTGGGGGTATCATCGGATGTGGCTACAGTGTCCCCTGACCCCTCCTGTCTCAGCCTCCAGTATTTATGCTGCAGTAGTTTGTGTCGGGGGGCTAGGGTCAGTCTGTTATATCTGGAGTATTTCTCCTGTCTTGTCCTGTGTGAATTTAAGTATGCTCTCTCTAATTCTCTCTTTCTCTCTCTCGGAGGACCTGAGCCCTAGGACCATGCCTCAGGACTACCTGGCATGATGACTCCTTGCTGTCCCCATTCCACCTGGCCGTGCTGCTGCTCCAGTTTCAACTGTTCCGCCTGCGGCTATGGAACCCTGACCTGTTCACCGGACGTGCTACCTCTCCCAGACCTACTGTTTTCAACTCTCTAGAGACAGCAGGAGCGGTAGAGATACTCTTAATGATCGGCTATGAAAAGCCAGCTGACATTTACTCCTGAGGTGCTGACTTGTTGCACCCTTGACAACTACTGTGATTATTATTGTTTGACCATGCTGTTCATTTATGAACATTTTAACATCTTGGCCATGTTCTGTTATAATCTCCACCCGGCACAGCCAGAAGAGGACTGGCCACCCCTCATAGCCTGGTTTCTCTCTAGGTTTCTTCCTAGGTTTTGGCCTTTCTAGGGAGTTTTTCCTAGCCACCGTGCTTCTACACCTGCACTGCTTGCTGTTTGGGGTTTTAGGCTGGGTTTCTGTACAGCACTTTGAGATATCAGCTGATGTACGAAGGGCTATATAAATACATTTGATTTGATTTGATCAGATAAAAGATAACATCACCTGTCCAAAATGTATTTTCCATTGAAACACGCTGCCAACCAGCACTCAGGGGTAGACGGAACAACAATCCGGAACACTCAAATTAGTATGATATGTTACGATTAGTATGGTATCTATTCATTTGTGGATGGCCATCATCCATTTAGTACGATACGAATTACAATTTGAATGATATGTTACAAATTACAATGTGTATAACATGTTACAATTCCTATAACAATGCAATTCGTACAATATGTTATGAATTTGCAATATGTTACAAATTCCAATTTGTTTTGGATAGTTTTACCTAGGTGGCTAATTGACTAACGTTAGCAAGGCTACGGATTAGGGTTAGGGGTTAAGGTCACAGTTAAGGTTAAGGTTAAGGGAAGGGTTAGCTAACATGCTAAGTAGTTGAAAAGTAGATAACAATTAAGTAAGTAGTTTTTTTTAAAGTAAGTAGTTCCAAAGTTGCTAATGACCTAAAATGCTAAAGTTGTCTGTGATGAGACACAATGAGTAAAGATAACTTGGCTAAAAACAAGGGGTAGCAGTACTGTATGTGCAGGAGTATAAAGTCATTGAGGTAGATATGTACATACAACTAGGAATACATTGACAGATAGTCAACAGCAGCAGCGTATGTGATGAGTCAAACAAGTTAGTGCAAAAAGGCTATTTGGTTAACTATTTAACTAACTATTTACAAGTCTTATGGCTTGGGGTTAGAAGCTGATCAGGATCCTGTTGGTCCCAGACTTGGTGCATCAGTACTGCTTGCCGTGTGGCAGCAGAGAGAACAGTCTATGACCTGGGTGGCTGGAGTCTTTGACAATTTCTAGGGCCTTCCTCTGACACCGCCTGGTATAGAGGTCCTGGATGGCAGGAAGCTCAGCCTCAGTGATGTACTGGGCCGTACTCACTACCCTCTGTAGCGCCTTGCGGTCAGATGCCAAACAGTTGGCCTACAAAGCGGTGATGCAGCCAGTCAAGAAGCTCTCGACCCGCTCCACTACAGCCCCGTTGATGTGAATGGGGGTATGAATGGGGGTATGAATGGGGGTATGCTCGGCACCCCGTTGCCTGTAGTCCACGATCAGCTCTTTTGTTTTGGGAGAGGTTGT
Source organism: Oncorhynchus tshawytscha (assembly GCF_018296145.1). NCBI lineage: Eukaryota > Metazoa > Chordata > Actinopteri > Salmoniformes > Salmonidae > Oncorhynchus > Oncorhynchus tshawytscha. The sequence goes on along the minus strand of NC_056450.1, from coordinate 34,661,714 downwards.
TGTCCTGGGAGAGGTTGTTGTCCTGGGAGTGGTTGTTGTCCTGGGAGAGGTTGTTGTCCTGGAAGTGGTTGTTGTCCTGGGAGTGGTTGTTGTCCTGGGAGAGGTTGTTGTCCTGGGAGAGGTTGTTGTCCTGGGAGTGGTTGTTGTCCTGGGAGTGGTTGTTGTCCTGGGAGAGGTTGTTGTCCTGGCACTGCACTGCCACTTCTCTGAGCTCCTCCCTATAGGCTGTCTCATCATTGTCTGTGATCAGGCCTACCACCTTTGTGTCATTGACAAACTTAATGATGTGTTGGAGTCGTATACGGCCATGCAGTCATGGGTGAACAGGCAGTACAGGAGGGAACTAAGCACCATGGGTTTTGAGGGTCAGAGTGGCAGATGTGTTGTTGCCTAAACTCACCACCTGGGGGCGGCCCGTCAGGAAATCCAGGATCCCGCTACAGAGGGAGGTGTTCAGTGCCAGGGTCCTTAGCTTAGTGGTGAGTTTGGGGGGCACTATGGTGTTCGAACGTTGAGCTGTAGTCAATGAACAGCATTCTCACGTAGGTGTTCCTTAAGTCTAGGTGGGAAAGGGCAGTGTGGTATTGAACCTTGAGCTGTAGTCAATGAACAGCATTCTCACGTTCCTTAAGTCCAGGTGGGACAAAAGACAGTCTACGAGGAGGAGGTGAGGGCCTTCGGAGTGTGGTGTCAGGAAAACAACCTCTCACTCAACGTCAACAAAACAAAGGACATGATCGTGGACTTCAGGAAACAGCAGAGGGAGCTGGTACGGAAACTGCACTGCCTTCAAACGCAAGGCTCTCCAGAGGGTGGTGCATTCTGCACAACGCATCACTCTGGCCACTTTAATACCTGGGAAACATGCGTCGTACTAACTTTGCCAAACACATTCACTCCATAGATATATTCTGTTTTTCAAAAGGAATGACGCAGCACGCATTGCACTTCCTTAAACCATAGGATGGTGTTCCAATCAATATGCCTTAGAGTGAACTACATATTCACGCTACACTAGCTTCCATTAGGAAATGATGTTGTTCTGAATACTAACACACACACACACATACACACACACACACACACTGTCGCATACACACACACATACACACACACATACACACACACACACACACACACTGTCGCATACACACACACACATACACACACACACTGTCGCATACACACACACACACACACACACTGTCGCATACACACACACACACACTGTCGCATATACACACACACACACACACAGTCGCATAATCACACACATACACACACTGTCGCATACACACACACATACACACACACATGTCACACTGCATACACACACACACACACACACTGTCGCATACACACACACACACACTGTCGCATACACACACACACACACACAGAGAGAGAGAGAGAGAGAGTGAGGAAGGCAGATCATGCCCCTCTCCAGGGGAGGTTTGCTGTGAATAATTACTGCAGCACTGTGAGGTGTGTTGGAGAAGCGATGAAGGGGATTGGAAATGTCTAATGGGCAATACACACATACACATATACGAGTGTGCACACACACACACACACACACACACACACACACACACACACGCACACACACAAACACACACACACACAAGTGCACGCACACAAACACACACTGGGCTCTGAATAGTGTGATCAGTATGGTAAACCAGAGACCACATGATAAACAAACAGCCTAGTGACAGCGTGTGTGTGAGAGGGACAGTGTGTGTGACAGTGTGAGACAGTGACAGTGTGTGTGTGTGTGTGTGTGTGTGTGTGTGTGTGTGTGTGTGTGTGTGTGTGTGTGTGTGTGTGTGTGTGTGTGTGTGTGTGTGTGTGTGTGTGTGTGTGTGTGTGTGTGTGTGAGAGGGACAGTGTGTGTGACAGTGTATGTGACAGTGTGTGTGTGACAGTGTGTTTGTTTGTGTGTGTGTATGCGACAGTGTGTGTGTGTGTGTAAGACAGTGTGTGTGTGTGTGTGTGTGTGTGTGTGTGTGTGTGTGTGTGTGAGGGACAGTGTGTGTGACAGTGTATGTGACAGTGTGTGTGTGACAGTGTGTTTGTTTGTGTGTGTGTATGCGACAGTGTGTGTGTGTGTGTAAGACAGTGTGTGTGTGTGTGTGTGTAAGACAGTGTGTGTGTGTGTGTGTAAGACAGTTTGTGTGTGTGTGTGTGTAAGACAGTGTGTGTGTGTGTGTGTGTGTGTGTGTGTGTGTGTGTGTGTGTGTGTGTGTGTGTGTGTGTGTGTGTGTGTGTAAGACAGTGTATGTGTGTGTAAGACAGTGTGTGTGTGTGACCGTGTGTGACACTGTGTGTGACACTGTGTGTGACACTGTGTGTGACACTGTGTGTGTGTGTGTGTGTGACAGTGTGTGCATGCGTCCAAGCATGTATGCTCAGACCTTACCCTAACCTTGTGTCTGACAACTCTGATCTACCCAGGATGCGTCCCCATGCTGTTGCCAATGATAGCGATCGATTGGCTGAAACTCTCAGTCTCCCTGCCACCCTCCTGCTTTTCCCACAATCACTCCATTTAACATATGCAAGTCTGCCTCTGAATTAAACACGTCTCATATACACAAGCAACACATGTATCCATACATGAACACAAAATGGAAGCATGCACGCGGGAACACACGCACGTGCACATACAGACACACACATCTCCATACACACACCTCTCCATACACACACCTCACCATACACACACATCTCCATACACACACCTCTCCATACACACACCTCTCCATACACACACCTTACCATACACACACCTCTCCATACACACACCTCTCCATACACACACATCTCCATACACACACCTCTCCATACACACACCTCACCATACACACACATCTCCATACACACACATCTCCATACACACACCTCTCCATACACACACATCTCCATACACACCCCTCTCCATACACACACCTCTCCATACACACACATCTCCATACACACACCTCTCCATACACACACCTCACCATACACACACATCTCCATACACACACCTCTCCATACACACACCTCTCCATACACACACCTCTCCATACACACACCTCTCCATACACACACCTCTCCATACACACACCTCTCCATACACACACCTCTCCATACACACACCTCTCCATACACACACCTCTCCATACACACACCTCCATACACACACCTCCATACACACACATCTCCATACACACACCTCTCCATACACACACATCTCCATACACACACCTCTCCATACACACATCTCCATACACACACCTCTCCATACACACACATCTCCATACACACACCTCTCCATACACACACCTCTCCATACACACACCTCTCCATACACACACCTCTCCATACACACACATCTCCATACACACACCTCTCCATACACACACCTCTCCATACACACACCTCTCCATACACACACCTCTCCATACACACACCTCTCCATACACACACCTCTCCATACACACACCTCTCCATACACACACATCTCCATACACACACCTCACCATACACACCTCACCATACACACACCTCACCATACACACACCTCACCATACACACACCTCTCCATACACACACCTCACCAGAAACAAGTGAGAGAACTGGAAAGAGCATATTGATTTTGTTGAGGAGGCTGATAAACACTGTGTGAATTCATCATCCCCAAGATAGCTCAGAGGGAAATTAAATGGACCAGAATCAAACCACAGCCAGCTCAGAGGGAAATGAATTGACCGTCCAGCACATCCAGAACCAAACCACAACCAGCTCGGAGGGAAATGAATTGACAGTGCAGTACATCCAGAACCAAACCACAGCCAGCTCGGAGGGAAATGAATTGACCGTCCAGCACATCCAGAACCAAACCACAACCAGCTCGGAGGGAAATGAATTGACAGTGCAGTACATCCAGAACCAAACCACAGCCAGCTCGGAGGGAAATTAATTGACAGTACAGCACATCCAGTGTAGCCTAGTGGCAGTGTATCCTAGTGGTTAGAGCATTGGACTAGTAACCGAAAGGTTGCAAGTTCAAATCCCCGAGCTGACAAGGTACAAAATCTGTCGTTCTGCCCTTGAACAGGCAGTTAACCCACTGTTCCTAGGCCGTCATTCAAAATAAGAATTTGTTCTTAACTGACTTGCCTAGTAAAATAAAGGTAAAATAAAAATAAAAATCCAGAACCAAACCACAGCTAGATCAGAGGGAAATTAATTGACAGTGCAGCACATCCAGAACCAAACCACAACCAGCTCGGAGGGAAATGAATTGACAGTGCAGTACATCCAGAACCAAACCACAGCCAGCTCGGAGGGAAATGAATTGACAGTACAGCACATCCAGAACCAAACCACAGCTAGATCAGAGGGAAATAAATTGACAGTGCAGTACATCCAGAACCAAACCACAGCTAGATCAGAGGGAAATGAATTGACAGTGCAGTACATCCAGAACCAAACCACAGCTAGATCAGAGGGAAATGAATTGACAGTGCAGCACATCCAGAACCAAACCACAGCTAGATCAGAGGGAAATGAATTGACAGTACAGCACATCCAGAACTAAACCACAGCTAGATCAGAGGGAAATGAATTGACAGTGCAGCACATCCAGAACCAAACCACATGTCTTTAGAGATAAGTGGTCAGGCAAACTGTATATTGAATAAGCTGAATTTGGGACACATCCTATGAGAAAAGATGAAACATCACAAAGTATTGAGAATCACTGATCCTGTCTAAACAGGTTAGGAGATCTTCCCAGGATAGCAGGGTTAATACTAGAGGTTGACCGATTAATCGGAATGGCCGATTAATTAGGGCCGATTTCAAGTTTTCATAACAATCGGAAATCTGTATTTTTGGGCGCCGATTTGCCGATTTTTACTCATTTTTTTACAACTTTATTTAATCTTTATTTAACTAGGCAAGTCAGTTAAGAACACATTCTTATTTTCAATGACGGTCTAGGAACGGTGGGTTAACTGCCTCGTTCAGGGGCAGAACGACAAATTTTCACCTTGTCAGCTCAGGGGATCCAATCTTGCAACCTTACAGTTAACTAGTCCAACGCAATAACGACCTGCCTCTCTCTCGTTGCACTCCACAAGGAGACTGCCTGTTACGCAAATGCAAGGTAAGTTGCTAGCTAGCATTAAACTTATCTTGTAAAAAACAATCAATCATAATCACTAGTTAACTACACATGGTTGATGATATTACTAGATATTATCTAGCGTGTCCTGTGTTGCATATAATCTGACTGAGCATACAAGCATACAAGTATCTAAGTATCTGACTGAGCAGTGGTGGGCAGAAGCAGGTGCGTAAATATTCATTCAAACAGCACTTTTGTGCATTTTGCCAGCAGCTCTTCATTGTGCGTCAAGCATTGCGCTGTTTATGACTTCAAACCTATCAACTCCCGAGATGAGGCTGGTGTAACCGAAGTGAAATGGCTGGCTAGTTAGCTTGCTAATAGTGTTTCAAACTTCACTCGCTCTGAGCCTTGGGGTGGTTGTTTCCCTTGCTCTGCATGGGTAACGCTGCTTCGATGTGGTGGCTGTTGTCGTTGTGTGACGGAAGCTATACTGTTCCACTGGCAATACTAAAGTGCCTATAAGAACATCCAATAGTCAAAGCTTAATGAAATACAAATAGTATAGAGGGAAATAGTCCTATAATAACTACAACCTAAAACGTCTTACCTGGGAATATTGAAGACTCATGTTAAAAGGAACCACAAGCTTTCATATGTTCTCATGTTCTGAGCAAGGAACTGAAACGTTAGCTTTCTTACATAGCACATATTGCACTTTTACGTTCTTCTCCAACACTTTGTTTTTGCATTATTTAAACCAAATTGAACATGTTTCATTATTTACTTGAGGCTAAATTGATTTTATTTATGTATTATATTAAGTTCAAATAAGTGTTAATTCAGTATTGTTGTAATTGTCATTATTACAAATACATTTTTCATTATTTTTTTAATCGGCCGGTTAATCGGTAGCGGTTTTTTGGTCCTCCAATAATCGGTATCGGCGTTGAAAAATCATAATCGGTCGACCTCTAGTTAATACTGTTGTGACGAGTACCAGGGAACCTTGAGGTAACCTCTGTTAACATCTCATCCAAAGCACATGAACAGAAAAGAAAAACAGCTTATACCTGGTGAACCACATGACTGTCCAGCAGCAGCCAATCAGGGCCAGAGCAGGTGTTTGAGAAGATGCCTGATAAAACAAGTCATCTATTCTGCCAGATGTCCAGTGTTAGAGGGGATGTGTTGGACTTATCCTGGAGTCTGAGATACAGAGGGCCTTTCTCTCAGCTGTCACTGCTGCCGGACCGAGGAAGATCGATAGACAGAGAAGAGAGAGAGAGAGAGAGAGAGAGAGAGAGAGAGAGACAGACAGACAGACAGACAGACAGACAGACAGACAGACAGACAGACAGACAGACAGACAGACAGACAGACAGACAGACAGACAGACAGACTGACTGACTGACTGACTGACTGACTGACTGACAGACAGACTGACAGACTGACAGAGAGGACGTTTCTCTCTGCTCTCAGACTGGAATGGTCTTGGTCAGGTGGTGGAGAAGGAAAGAGGGAGACAGACAGACAGACAGACAGACAGACAGACAGACAGACAGACAGACAGACAGACAGACAGACAGACAGACAGACAGACAGACAGACAGACAGACAGACAGACAGACAGACAGACAGAGAGGACGTTTCTCTCTGCTCTCAGACTGGAATGGTCTTGGTCAGGTGGTGGAGAAGGAAAGAGGGATAGAGGGAGACAGACAGACAGACAGACAGACAGACAGACAGACAGACAGACAGACAGACAGACAGACAGACAGACAGACAGACAGACAGACAGACAAAGACAGACAGACAGAGGAGGACGTTTCTCTCTGCTCTCAGACTGGAATGGTCTTGGTCAGGTGGTGGAGAAGGAAAGAGGGATAGAGAGAGGGAGAGAGACAGACAGACAGACAGACAGACAGACAGACAGACAGACAGACAGACAGACAGACAGACAGACAGACAGACAGACAGACAGACAGAGAGGACGTTTCTCTCTGCTCTCAGACTGGAATGGTCTTGGTCAGGTGGTGGAGAAGGAAAGAGGGATAGAGAGAGGGATAGAGATTAAGTGAAAGAGAGAACAGAGGGGAGAGGTGAAACACACAGAGGGAGAGAGAGATGGATGGATACAGGGAGAAAGATAAAAACAGGAGCTATATCTCAAATTGAAATGGCCCCTGTCAAATAGATGGAGTGGAAGGGAAAAAAGGGGGAGGGAGGTAGAGTGGGGAGAAGGAGGTAGAGAGGGAGGAGAAGGAGGTAGAGTGGGGGAGAAGGAGGTAGAGATGGAGGAGAAGGAGGTAGAGTGGGAGGAGAAGGAGGTAGAGTTGGAGGAGAAGGAGGTAGAGTTGGAGGAGAAGGAGGTAGAGAGGGAGGAGAAGGAGGTAGAGTGGGAGGAGAAGGAGGTAGAGTTGGAGGAGAAGGAGGTAGAGTTGGAGGAGAAGGAGGTAGAGAGGGAGAAAGGATATTTCAGAGTGGAAGGGAAAAAAGGGGGAGAGGGAGGAGAAGGACGTAGAGAGGGAGGAGAAGGAGGTAGAGTGGGAGGAGAAGGAGGTAGAGAGGGAGGAGAAGGAGGTAGAGTGGGAGGAGAAGGAGGTAGAGAGGGAGGAGAAGGAGGTAGAGAGGGAGGAGAAGGAGGTAGAGAGGGAGGAGAAGGAGGGAGAGAGGGAGGAGGAGGTAGAGAGAGAGGAGAAGGAGGTAGAGAGGGATGAGAAGGAGGGAGAGAGGGAAGAGAAGGAGGTAGAGAGGGAGGAGAAGGAGGTAGAGAGTGAGGAGAAGGAGGGAGAGAGGGAGGAGAAGGAGGTAGAGAGGGAGGGGAAGGAGGTAGAGTGGGAGGAGAAGGAGATAGAGAGGGAGGAGAAGGAGGTAGAGAGGGAGAAGGAGGAGAAGGAGGTAGAGGGAGGAGAAGGAGGTAGAGAGGGATGAGAAGGAGGTAGAGAGGGAGGAGAAGGAGGTAGAGAGGGAGGAGAAGGAGGTAGAGAGGGAGGAGAAGGAGGGAGAGAGGGAGGAGAAAGAGGTAGAGAGGGAGAGGAGTGTGGGCTGGTCTGGCTGCTTTAATGGAAGCTGTCAGGATGTTTATATTAAGTTTCTGTCCTCTCTGCTAATGTGTCTGTCTCTCACACACAAACACACACGAGCACCCCCCTATCATGTGAAAAAGCTGGATGATGGGTTTGGATGAGCATTCACAGCTTGTATCAGGGACATGTCGTCTGGATAGCTTGGGCACAGCACTGCTACATTACAATTAATGTACCACAGCCTCTCCTTCTCTGCTCACCAGCCTGGGGCATCTACACACACAAACACAGACAGCGATGGCATTATCAGGAGCCCTCTAATTAAACACAGGCAGCTGCGGCTAAAGAGAGAGAGAGAGAGAGAGAGAGAGAGAGAGAGAGAGAGAGAGAGAGAGAGAGAGAGAGAGAGAGAGAGAAGAGAGCGAGAGAGAGCGAGAGAGAGAGAGAGAAGAGAGAGAGAGAGAGAGCAAGAGAGAGAGAGAGAGAGAGATGGAGAGAGAGAGAGAGAAAGAGAGAGAGAGAGAGAGAGAGAGAGATTGAAGGATAAAGAAAAGAGAAAGTGATAGGAGTGGGGTGGGGTGGGCAGTTAGAGAGGCAGGGATGGATGGAGAAAAGGAGCAGTTTAGAACGATGGAGAGAGGAGGAGTGTAAGGAAAAGAGAGTGTGTGCAATATTTTGTTTAAAGGGGTAGACAGAAAGTGAGAATGAAACAGAACGAGAGAGAGAGGGGGAAAGGAGAGGCTGATGGGAGAGAGGGGAAAAGGAGAGGGTGATGGGAGAGAGGAGAAAGGAGAGGCTGATGGGAGAGAGGAGAAAGGAGAGGCTGATGGGAGAGAGGGGGAAAGGAGGGGTGATAGGAGAGAGGGGAAAAGGAGGGGGTGATGGGAGAGAGGAGAAAGGAGAGGCTGATGGGAGAGAGGGGGAAAGGAGAGGGTGATGGAAGAGAGGAGAAAGGAGAGGCTGATGGGAGAGAGGGGGAAAGGAGGGGGTGATAGGAGAGAGGGGGAAAGGGGAGAGAGGGGGAAAGGAGGGGGTGATAGGAGAGAGAGGGGGAAAGGAGGGGGTGATGGGAGAGAGGGGGAAAGATGTGGGTGAAAGGAGAGAGGGGGAAAGGGGAGAGAGGGGGAAAGGAGGGGTGATGGGAGAGAGGGGGAAAGGAGGGGGTTATAGGAGAGAGGGGGAAAGGGGAGAGAGGGGGAAAGGAGGGGGTGATGGGAGAGAGGGGGAAAGGATGGGGTGATGGGAGAGAGGGGGAAAGGAGAGGCTGATGGGAGAGAAGGGGAAAGGAGGGGGTGATAGGAGAGAGGGGGAAAGATGTGGGTGATAGGAGAGAGGGGGAAAGGAGGGGTGATGGGAGAGAGGGGGAAAGGAGGGGGTGATAGGAGAGAGAGGGGGAAAGGAGGGGTGATGGGAGAGAGGGGGAAAGGAGGGGTGATAGGAGAGAGAGGGGGAAAGGAGGGGTGATGGGAGAGGGGGAAAGGAGAGAGTGAAAGATGAAGGGTGTGTATTTTTAGCCTGGCTGTTGCATGTGTCAATACAGTACATGCTAAACCTAGGCTTGTCAGTCAAGTCTACAAAGCATCAATCTTCTATTTCATCTGAAATGATCACATCCTCCAACAGATTAACAAATCAATATTTCTAGGTTGAATGAAGATGAATTTGAAATAGCTACCAAACACCATCTCGTCCCTGAATATGGCCTTTACTGAAAGGTAATGGTTATGAGGTATCATAAAATACATTTCAGAACCAAAATCCCATAATCCTATACTGATTGGCTTTAAGACTGAGAGAGAGACAAACAGACTTCATTCCCTTCATAGTGCACTACTTTTGACCAGGGCTTTGGTCAAAATGTGTGTACAATGTAGGGAATAGGGTGCCATTTGAGGCGAAGATATACAGTCACTCACATCCACACATAAAAAGTATTAAAATAGCATTAGAGAATAACCACAACATTAGACGAGCTTAGGAACACCATTGAAAGGGGGACAAACTATAAGGACAGTATTAAATCATTATATCAGCAGTACAACTGGACCAGGAGAGCATTGCAGTGAAACAGTACTAGACCAAACAGTTAGACCCAAATGGCAACATATTTTCCATTTAGTGCACTAAGTCTGACCAGAGCCCATAGGCTGGTAGTGCACTAAATATCCAGAGGAATCCCTGAGTGTACCCAGGGGACAGGATATGAAACAAAAACACAGTCAACCTCTGTAAGTGTTAGTTAGTATGAATAATATGTGTGGCGATGGAGGGAAAGTCTTCATCTGAGCTTGTGGAGCTGTGAGTGGACGGTCCAGGAGCCGGAGCCACTGAGATTACTATTGAATTATCCGCAGGTCACAGAAATCACAGCGTGTTGGCATGGCCTTCGTTCTCGAACAAATTCATCTGACCATCCTCTGGCCTTCGTTCTCGAACAAATTCATCTGACCATCCTCTGGCCTTCGTTCTCAAACAAATTCATCTGACCATCCTCTGGCCTTCGTTCTCGAACAAATTCATCTGACCATCCTCTGGCCTCGTCTCTAAAACACATTCATCTGACCATCCTCTGGCCTTCGTTCTCAAACAAATTCATCTGACCATCCTCTGGCCTTCGTTCTCGAACAAATTCATCTGACCATCCTCTGGCCTTCGTTCTCGAACATATTCATCTGACCATGCTCTGGCCTCATCTATAAAACACATTCATCTGACCATCCTCTGGCCTCATCTCTAAAACACATTCATCTGACCATCCTCTGGCCTCCTCTCTAAAACAAATTCATCTGACCACCCTCTGGCCTTCGTTCTCGAACAAATTCATCTGACCATCCTCTGGCCTTCGTTCTCTAACAAATTCATCTGACCATCCTCTGGCCTTCGTTCTTGAACAAATTCATCTGACCATCCTCTGGCCTCGTCTCTAAAACACATTCATCTGACCATCCTCTGGCCTCCTCTCTAAAACACATTCATCTGACCATCCTCTGGCCTCCTCTCTAAAACACATTCATCTGACCATCCTCTGGCCTCCTCTATAAAACACATTCATCTGACCATCCTCTGGCCTCCTCTATAAAACACATTCATCTGACCATCCTCTGGCCTCCTCTATAAAACACATTCATCTGACCATCCTCTGGCCTCCTCTATAAAACACATTCATCTGACCATCCTCTGGCCTCCTCTATAAAACACATTCATCTGACCATCCTCTGGCCTCCTCTATAAAACACATTCATCTGACCATCCTCTGGCCTCCTCTCTAAAACACATTCATCTGACCATCCTCTGGCCTCCTCTCTAAAACACATTCATCTGACCATCCTCTGGCCCAACCAAGAATAGAATAGTTCTCAGACGCAGGTCAAATACAGTAGATATTTTTCATTCTGTCTCTCTTTCTCTCAGACTTTCTTTTTCTCCCTCCTCTTACCAGACTCAGGCCGAGGCACGATGACTAACACAGACAGTGAGTGGCCATCTGTGTGGTTAGTTAGAACTGTGTTTGGCTGGGGTGGTCTGTAGCAGACGTGCTGTCTCCCTAAGGTCCCATCCAATCTGCTCCTGTTTCCCAGCAGGCCTTGTGTTTAGAACACACACCGCTGACCTCACACAAACAACCACACAGGCCAATGAGACGGGTTCAATCTGGTTAAGAGGGGGGTGGGGGTGAAAGGGGTGGATTATAAACATTATACATGTGATTGAAGTATGCCATTTCAATACCCTTGTCTAAACTGAATTGATTTGGTATGTGTATGAATAGCAAAACTATACTGTAACTATTCCACCCTTAAATCTCCTCCCCTATACCCAGGCCTCCTATTTCTCTTCCTTTCTCCTCTTCTTCCTCCCTCCCTCTCTTCACTTCTTCTCTGATGTATAATGGTGGTCCTGTCTGACAGTTCAACAAAGACAAGGCTGTCCCTATCATGTATTCCTCCCTCATCCTCTCCCTCCTCTTCTGTGTCTCTCCCTTTCCTCTCTCTTTCTCATCCCCTCCCACACTATCCGCTGCTCAGCATCTTTATATCTCACCTCTCTCCCCCCTCCTCTCTCACTTCCATTTCTATCTCTCACCCACTCCCTCCCTCCCTCTCTCTGGCAGGTCTCTAGGGCAGTGGTGGTGCAACCCACTGAGCGTGAGGTGGCACATCGAGACCAGCAACGCACAGGGCCAGGAGAGTCAAGTGTCCTGGGCAATAAAGATGTGGACAGACATGAATAAACACACAAACACAGAGAGAGAGAGAGAGAGAGAGAGAGCTCTGGGCTGAATGCATAGGTTGTAATACACACGATATCAGCATTCTGGACTGAATCAACTATCCAAGGCACTGCTTGTCCTGACAGACCATGAAACACTGGAACACACTGGAAGCTCTCTCTCTCTCTCCTTCTCTCTTTCCCCCATTCTTCTCTCTCGCTCAAGAGAACGCAAACACACACACATCCAGCCTAGCCTAAATGAACAGCGGTTGATTTTTAAGGCTTGGAGGAATAAGCAAGGCTCTGCTCTGCACTAACAGAACCAGATAATGACAGAGGGAGATAATGACAGAGGGAGATAATGACAGGCGGGAGATAATGGAAAAGCGAAAAGCCTGAACACTCCATTCACACTACCGTCTGCTAATTATAGTCAGCCCTGCCTCGTCTGCATCTGGTTTAAGAGGATGGAGGGTAACTGCATCTGGTTTAAGAGGATGGAGACGGAAGAACAACACACACATTCATGATGACACACTCACGTACACACACAGACGGAAGAACACGATGACACACACAGATGGAAGAACACACACACATTCATGATGACACACTCACGTACACACACAGACGGAAGAACACACACACACATTCATGATGACACACTCACGTACACACACAGACGGAAGAACACACACACACACAGATGGAAGAACACATTCATGATGACACACTCACGTACACACACAGACGGAAGAACACACACACACATTCATGATGACACACTCACGTACACACACAGACGGAAGAACACACACACACATTCATGATGACACACTCACGTACACACACAGACGGAAGAACACACACACACATTCATGATGACACACTCACGTACACACACAGAAATAAGGAAGTGTTGAGAACAGAGTGCTACTCTGAGACTTATCATCACACCTCACGCTACCACACTGCTACTCATCATTTCTGTTTCTTTAAAAACACAGGACAAGAGGACAGGACGATAGGACAGGAGGATAGGACAGGACAGGAAGATAAGAAAGGACAGGAGGACAGGACAGGAGGATAGGAAAGGAGAGGAGGACAGGACAGGAGGATAGGAAAGGACAGGAGGAAGGACAGGAGGAAGGACAGGAGGAAGGACAGGAGGATAGAAAAGGACAGGAGGAAGGACAGGAAAGGACAGGAGGATAGGAAAGGACAGGAGGAAGGAGGAAGGACAGGAGGAAGGACAGGAGGATAGAAAAGGACAGGAGGATAGGAAAGGACAGGAGGAAGGAAAGGACAGGAGGAAGGACAGGAGGAAGGACAGGATAGAAAATGACAGGAGGATAGGAAAGGACAGGAGGAAGGACAGGAGGATAGAAAAGGACAGGAGGATAGAAAAGGACAGGAGGATAGAAAAGGACAGGAGGAAGGACAGGAGGAAGGACAGGAGGATAGAAAAGGACAGGAGGATAGGAAAGGACAGGAGAAAAGATAGGAGGATAGGAAAGGACAGGAGGAAGGACAGGAGGATAGGAAAGGACAGGAGGATAGGACAGGAGGATGGGACAGGAGGACAGGACAGGAGAAAGGACGGGAGGAAGGACAGGAGGATAGAACAGGAGGATAGGAAAGGACAGGAAGAAGGACAGGAGGACAGGAAAGGACAGGAAGAAGGCCAGTCGGAGCCACCTGCAGCTGTGTTTCCCCACAACACCTGGTCTGCCTAGAGAACATTCATCACAGTCTGAAGGTATTAGTTCAGAGCATCCAGCACAATGATATTGAACATATACCAACAACCCCTGAGGTGCCTTATTGCTATTATAAAGTGGTTACCAATGTAATTACAACAGTACAAATACATGTTTTGTCATACCCATGGTATAGTGTCTGATATACTATGGCTGTCAGCCATTTAGCATTCAGGGCTTTAACCACCCAGTATATAATAGTGAATATATATCTACACTGACAGAGACTGACCAGGTGAATGCAGGTGAAAGCTACCATACAAGCTACCAACAGGTAGAACGGATGAGGGATTTCTTTCCCTTATTGATGTCACCTGTTAAATCCACTTCAATCAGTGTAGATGGAGGGGAGGAGACATGTTAAAGAATCATTTTTAAGCCTTGAGACAAGTGAGACATGGATGGTGTATGTGTGCCATTCAGAAGCTGAATGGGCAAGACAACATATTTAAGTGACTTTGAAAGAAGTATGGCAGTAGGTGCTAAGTGCCTTGAACTGCAACGCTGCTGGGTTTTTCACGCTCAACAGTTTCCCATATGTATCGAGGATGGTCCACCACCCAACGGACATCCAGCCAACTGTGGGGAAGCATAGGAGTCAACATGGACCAGCATCCCTGTGATGCTTTCAACACCTAGTAGAGTCCATTCCCCAATGAACTGAGGCTGTTCTGAGGGCAACTCGATATTCGGAAGTTGTTCTTAATGTTTTGGGATCTTTGTAAAAGCGTGCGTGATCAACTATAATACATACAGGAACAGATGGTATTACGTCAAACCTTATTCATTTTTTCAAGATGTTTTCAATTTGCTTTTTAAAAAGCCAAACTGTGCTGGTGAGAGTGTTTATCTGTCATTATGAAACATTTCCTCCAGAAAGTAAAGGGGGAAAAAATCCCTGTATGAAATGCAATTAACAGCAGGATCATGTTTTTGAATAGTGAATTTCTAAGAGAACAAAATCAAATAAATTGGATTTATGTCCCTTCCCTCACTCCTTCCCTCTCTTAGTATTAATAATGAACGGGTGAGGGATTTCTTTCTCTTCTCCAGTAAATTGGATTCCCCCGCTGTGTGTCTACAGATGCCCCAGGCTGGTGAGCAGAGAAGGAGAGGCTGTGGTACATTAATTGTAATGTAGCAGTGCTGTGCCCAAGCTATCCAGACGACATGTCCCTGATACAAGCTATGAATGCTCATCCAAACCCATCATCCAGCTTTCACATGATATTAGAAACATATGTGTGTGTGTGATTTGATTTGATCAGGCCCTGTAACGCAGGCATGGGGAGGTAATGTGGCAATACTACAGGGATGTAATTGAGTCCTCTGACATTTTCAAAGATGCTGAGACATTTACATAACCATAAACACTTAGTCAGCCAGGAATACAGATAGAGAGAGAGAGAGAGAGAGAGAGAGAGAGAGAGAGAGAGAGAGAGAGAGAGAGAGAGAGGGAGAGAGAGAGGGAGAGAGAGAGAGAGAGGGAGAGAGAGAGAGAGAGGGAGAGAGAGAGGAGAGAGAGAGAGAGAGGGAGAGAGAGAGAGAGGGAGAGAGGGAGAGAGAGAGGGAGAGAGGGAGAGAGAGAGGGAGAGAGAGAGGGAGAGAGAGAGGGAGAGAGAGAGAGAGAGAGAGGGAGAGAGAGAGGGAGAGAGAGAGAGAGAGAGAGAGAGAGAGAGAGAGAGGGAGAGAGAGAGAGAGAGAGAGAGAGAGAGGAGAGAGAGAGAGAGGAGAGAGAGAGAGGGAGAGAGAGAGGGAGAGAGAGAGAGAGAGAGAGAGAGAGAGGGAGAGAGAGAGGGAGAGAGAGAGAGAGAGAGAGGGAGAGAGAGAGGGAGAGAGAGAGAGAGAGAGAGAGAGAGAGAGAGAGAGAGAGAGAGGGAGAGAGAGAGAGGAGAGAGAGAGAGAGAGAGAGAGAGAGAGAGAGAGAGAGAGAGAGAGAGAGAGAGAGAGAGAGAGAGCGAAGGAAACAATTTTTTTTTACCTAGTCTTTTTGTTGAGAGTCACAATGTAATGCCTGTTAGCCCTGCCACCCTCCTCTACCCACTACATTTACACCTCTCCAAGCAGACCTTGGGTATATTGCTTACTGGGTGGGTATAGTTTGGTTATTCCCACACCTTTCAATGTAGCTCAAGCACCTCTTTACACACATGTACATACAAGATGTATCTGCCCAAATACTGTACATACATACGAAAGGTCTCCTATGGAAGGCCTTTGGATACATCCTGTATTGGGGTGTTGCCCCTAGCTGCAGCTGGGGTGGTGGTGCACAGTTACACAATGCATTCAACAAGACGGATCTGCCCAGATGCACATACAGTGGCAAGGAAAAGTATGTGAACCCCTTGGCTAATGACTTCTCCAAAAGCTAATTGGAGTCAGGAGTCAGCTAACCTGGAGTCCAATCAATGAGATGAAATTGGAGATGTTGGTTAGAGCTGCCTTTCCTTATGAAAAACACTCACAGAATTTGAGTTTGTTATTCACAAGAAGCATTGCCTGATGTGAAACATGCCTCGAACAAAAGAAATCTCAGAAGACCTAAGATTAAGAATTGTTGACTTGCATAAAGCTGCAAAGGATTACAAAAGTATCTCTAAAAGCCTTGATGTTCATCAGTCCATGGTAAGACAAAGTGTCTATAAATGGAGAACGTTCAGCACTGTTGCTACTCTCTCTAGGAGTGGCTGTCCTGCAAAGATGACTGCAAGAGCACAGCTCAGAATGCTCAATGAGGTTAAGAAGAATCCTAGAGTGTCAGCTAAAGACTTACAGAAATCTCTGGAACATGCTAACATCTCTGTTGACGAGTCTGCGATACGTAAAACACTAAACAAGAATGGTGTTCATGGGAGGACACCACGGAAGAAACCACAGCTGTCCAAAAAAAACATTGCTGTACGTCTGAAGTTTGCAAAAGTGCACCTGGAATATCCACAGCGCTACTGGCAAAATATTCTGTGGACAGATTAAACTACAGTTGAGTTGTTTGGAACACACAGCACTATGTGTAGAGAGAAAAAAGGCACAGCACACCAACATCTAAACCTCATCCCAACTGTAAAGTATGGTGGAGGGAGCATCATGGTTTGGGGCTGCTTGGCTGCCTCAGGGCCTGGACAGCTTGCTAACATCGACTGAAAAAGGAATTCCCAGGTTTATCAAGACATTTTGGAGGAGAATGTTACGCTACCTGTCCGCCATTTGAAGCTCAACAGAAGTTGGGTGATGCAACAGGACAGCCACCCAAAACACAGAAGTAAATCAACAACAGAATGGCTTCAACAGAAGAAAATACGCCTTCTGTAGAGGCCCAGTCAGAGTTCTGACCTCAACCCGATTGAGATGCTGTGACGTGACCTCAAGAGAGCAGTTGACACCAGACATACCAATAATATTTCTGAACTGAAACAGTTTTGTAAAGAGGAATGGTCCAAAATTCCTCCTGACCATTGTGCAGGTCTGATCTGCAACTACAGAAAACGTTTGGTTGAGGTCAAAAGGAGGGTCAACCAGTTATTAAATCCAAGGGTTCACATACTTTCCCACCCTGCACAGTGAATGTTTACGCGGTGTGTTCAGTAAAGACATGAAAACGTATAATTGTTTGTGTGTTATTAGTTTAAGCAGACTGTGTTTGTCTATTGTTGAGACATAGATGAAGATCACATCAAATTTTATGACCAATTTATGCAGAAATCCAGGTAATTTCCAGTGTTCAAATACTTTTTCTTGCCACCATAGCGAGGCCTTTTAATATTCTGTACTGTAGTTTAGTGAAATGGAAGCTATTTAAATTCATTAATAATTCATTATTTCATTTTTTTACCCCAAGACATTCTATCTACATTTCCAGTATCGTCATATTGGATGAAAACACAAGTCTTATACAGGTATTTTCTCATCAGGTCTCTAAAGAAACTCCGGCATAAAATCTGGATTAATTTGATTCAAAATATTTTCAAAATGTCTCTATTGAAAGTAGCCATGTGAATTAGCAGCCAGTTGAAGCTATCGTTAACCATCAGACCAGAAGAACGAGACCAGGGCACAGAAGTGGAAGAGGGGTAGCGAAATTGAATTAATACTGCCACCAGTCAACCTTTTGAGGAAAAAGGCTTACTGTAATCTATTAGTGGTTTAAGTCTTGTCTCGACTTTTCTACTCTTCACACAGCTGGGGTTGTCAGCAAGCATATGACAGAATTAATCCTGCTTTAGCATTGCTAATCCCGAAATAAGTCCCAGACAAAAACTTGGTTTAATGTTTTTGAAGGACACTTCCTCTCTCTTATATGTGCATACAGAATGGCAACCTGGGTATATCAATCCTGTGACAAATGCCATACTCTTCAAAATACAAGCATTTGAAAACATGAGCATGTGAAGATGGAAGAGTGACAAGGCTATGTCGGAGTCATGTCAGAATCCATAGCTTCATCAATACAAGGTAGGTGAAGTCACGAAAAAAGTTCCTAGGAAGCTTGTCAGGGCCGAAGGAAAACTTTCTTTGAGACAGTGTGTGTTTCATAAAGTCAACCCAGCCCTCGACAGAGACAGAGACAGAGAGAGAAAGAGAGGGGAGAAAGAGAGAGAGACAGAGAGAGAGGAGAAAGAGAGAGAGAGATGGAGAGAGAGAGAGAGGAGAAAGAGAAAGGTGCGAGAGAGAGAGAGTGAGAGAGAGAGGGATGAAGAGAGCACGAGAGAGAGAGGAGAGAGAGAGACAGAGAGAGAGACAGAGAGAGGAGAGAGAGAGAGAGAGAGAGAGAGAGAGACAGAGAGAGAGAGAGAGAGAGAGAGAGAGAGAGAGAGAGAGAGAGAGAGAGAGAGAGGAGAGGTGGAGATAGGGAGAGAGAGGAGAGAGAGCAGATAGATGGAGATAGGGAGACAGATGTGGAGAGAAAAGTGGAGATAAAGGTGAAAAATAACTGGTGTTTTCTTTTATCTCTTCCCCTTTCTGCTGCTTGAAGAGAGCCAGTGAGGTCAGTCTATCGGCTGTCAGACACCACTAAAGCACACACATCCTGCTGTCCTCCTGTCCCCATTGATTCCCTGCAAGCCCTGCACTCTGGAGGTCACAGCCAGAGAGAGGAGCGGCGGAAGAGAGACAGAGAAGACTCACATAGAGAGGTCGGGAAAAAGAGTGAGAGAGAAAGAGAAAGGAAGCACCTTCAAAAATGAACATATATATGAAGATATTTAGAAGATAAAGAAAAAAAGAGATAGATAGATTCCTTTACAAAGGCCTACTAAATAAAACACACAGACACACACTTTTAGTTGACCTTCACCTACACACACATACATGCACATCATCATCATTATCAGTAACATCATCATCATCATTATCAGTAACATCATCATCATCAATATCATCATCATCATTATCAGTAACATAATCATCATCATCATCATCATCCGTAATATCATCATCATCAGTAATATCATCATCATCATCAGTAATATCATCATCAGTAATATCATCATCATCAGTAATATCATCATCATCATCATCATCAGTAATATCGTCATCGTCATCATCATCAGTAATATCATCATCATCAATAATATCATTATCATCAGTAATATCATCATCATCATCAGTAATATCACCATCATCCGTAATATCATCATCATCAGTAATATCATCATCGTCATCATCAGTAATATCATCATCGTCATCATCAGTAATATCATCATCATCAGTAATATCATCAGTAATATCGTCATCATCAGTAATATCATCATCATCAGTAATATCATCATCATCAGTAATATCAACATCATCAGTAATACCATCATCATCATCATCATCATCATCAGTAGTATCATCATCATCATCAGTAATATCATCATCAGTAATATCATCAACATCAGCGATATAATCATCATCAGTAATATCATCATCATCATCATCACCAGTAATAATATCATCATCATCAGTAATATCATCATCATCAGTATTATCATCATCATCAGTAATATCATCATATATATATATGTTTTTTAATTAGGCAACAGGGATTGTATCTGCTGTAACCAAGAAACTTGATATTTCAAGCTAGCCACTAAGCTAGCAAGTTTGCAAACCAAATACATAGCTTGAGATAATTTATTTGACAAATCTTTAAAAATAATATTTACAGTAACAGTGAAATGTTTGGACACACCTTTATTTTTTCTTTATTTTTACTATTTTCTACATTGTAGAATAATAGTAAAGAGATCAAAATGATCAAATTACACATATGGAATCATTAGTAACCAAAAATGTGTTAAACAAATGAAAATATATTTTATATTTGAGATTCTTCAAAACAGCCACCCTTTGCCTTGATGACAGCTTTGCACACTCTTGGCATTCTCACAACCAGCTTCATGAGGTAGTCACCTGGAATGCATTTCAATTAACAGTTACCAGGTACAACCCCAAAGCCGTAATCACGGGCACCCTCATAGATATCTTCCTAACCAACTTGCCCTCTAAATTCACCTCTGCTGTTTTCAACCAAGATCTCAGCGATCACTGCCTCATTGCCTGCATCCGTAATGGGTCAGCGGTCAAACGACCTCCACGCATCACTTTCAAACGCTCCCTGAAACCCTTCAGCGAGTAGGCCTTTCTAATCGATCTGGCCCGGGTATCCTGGAAGGATATTGACCTAACCCCGTCAGTAGAGGATGCCTGGTTATTCTTTAAAAACCTCTTCCTCACCATATTAAATAAGCCCCATTCAAAGATTTAGAACCAGGAACAGATACAGCCCTTGGCTCCCTCCAGACCTGACAGCCCTTAACCAACACAAAAACATCCTGTGGCGTTCTGCATTAGCATCGAACAGCCCCCTTGAAATGCAACTTTTTAGGGAAGATAGAAACCAATATACACAGGCAGTTAGAAAAGCCAAGGCTAGCTTTTTCAAGCAGAAATTTGCTTCCTGCAACACAAACTCAAAAAAGTTCTGGGACATTGTAAAGTCCATGGAGAATAAGAGCACCTCCTCCCAGCTGCCCACTGCAGTGAGGATAGGAAACTCTGTCACCACCAATAAATCCACTATAATTGAGAATTTCAATAAGCATTTTTCTACGGCTGGCGATGCTTTCCACCTGGCTACCCCTACCCCGGTCAACAGCACTGCACCCCCACAGCAACTCGCCCAAGCCTTCCCCATTTCTCCTTCTCCCAAATCCAGTCAGCTGATGCTCTGAAAGAGCTGCAAAATCTGGACCCCTACAAATCAGTCGGCATAGAAAATCTGGAACCTTTCTTTCTAAAATGATCTGCCGCAATTGTTGCAACCCCTATTACTAGCCTGTTCAACCTCTCTTTCTGAGATTCCCAAAGATTGGAAAGCAGCTGCGGTCATCTCCCTCTTCAAAGGGGGGGACACTCTTGACCCAAACTGCTACAGACCTATATCTATCCTAACCTGCCATTCTAAGGTCTTCGAAAGCCAAGTTAACAAACAGATTACCGACCATTTCGAATCCCACCGTACCTTGTCCACTATGCAATCTGGTTTCAGAGCTGGTCATGGGTGCACCTCAGCCACGCTCAAGATCCTAAACGATATCTTAACTGCCATCGATAAGAAACAATACTGTGCAGCCGTATTCATTGACCTGGCCACGGCTTTCGACTCTGTCAATCACCACATCCTCATCGGCAGACTCAACTGCCTTGGTTTCTCAAATGATTGCCTCGCCTGGTTCACCAACTACTTCTCCGACAGAGTTCAGTATGTCAAATCTGAGGGCCTGTTATCCGGACCTCTGGCAGTCTCTATGGGGGTGCCACAGGGTTCAATTCTTGGGCCGACTCTCTTCTCTGTATACATCAATGATGTCGCTCTTGCTGCTGGTGAGTCTCTGATCCCCCTCTACGCAGACGACACCTTTCTGTATACTTCTGGCCCTTCTTTGGACACTGTGTTAACAACCCTACAGACGAGCTTCAATGCCATACATCTCTCCTTCCATGGCCTCCAACTGCTCTTAAATACAAGTAAAACTAAATGCATGCTCTTCAACCGATCGCTGCCCTCACCTGCCCGCCCATCCAGCATCCCTACTCTGGACGGCTATTGCTGTCGCTCTTGCTGACTTAGAATATGTGGACAACTATAAATACCTAGGTGTCTGGTTAGACTGTAAACTCTTCTTCCAGACTCACATAAAACATCTCCAATCCAAAGTTAAATCTAGAATTGGCTTCCTATTTCGCAACAAAGTATCCTTTACCCATGCTGCCAAACATACCCTCGTAAAACTGACCATCTTACTGATCCTCGACATCGGCGATGTCATTTACAAAATAGCCTCCAATACCCTACTCAACAAATTGGATGCAGTCAATCACAGTGCCATCCGTTTTGTCACCAAAGCCCCATATACTACCCACCACTGCGACCTGTATGCTCTCGTTGGCTGGCCCTCGCTTCATACTCGTCGCCAAACCCACTCGCTCCAGGTCATCTACAAGACCCTGCTAGGTAAAGTCCTACCTTATCTGTGCTCGCTGGTCACCATAGCAGCACCCACCCGTAGCACACGTTCCAGCAGGTATATCTCACTTGTCACCCCCAAAGCCAATTCCTCCTTTGGCTGCTTCTCCTTCCAGTTCTCTGCTGCCATTGACTGGAACGAACTACAAAAATCTCTGAAACTGGAAACTCTTACAGAATCTCCCTCACTAGCTTTAAGCACCAGCTGTCAGAGCAGCTCACAGATCACTGCACCTGTACATAGCCCATCTATAAATAGCCCAAACATCTACCTCTTCCCCTACTGTATTTATTTATTTATGTGGCTCCTTTGCACCCCAGTATTTCTACTTCGCACACTCATCTACTGTCAAATCTACCATTCCAGTGTTTTAATTGCTATATTGTATTTACTTCGCCACCATGGCCTATTTATTGCCTTTACCTCCCTTATCTCACCTTGTTTGCTCACATTGTATATAGACTTATTTTTCTACTGAATTATTGACTGTATGTTTGTTTTACTCCATGTGTAACTCTGTGTTGTTGTATGTGTCGAACTGCTTTGCTTTATCTTTGCCAGGTCGCAATTGTAAATGAGAACTTGTTCTCAACATGCCTACCTGGTTAAATAAAGGTGAAATAAAGGTGCATTTGAAGATAGGGTGGTATACAGAAGATAGCCCTATTTGGTAAAAGACCAAGTCCATATTATGGCAAAAACAGCTCGTCCATCATTACTTTAAGACATGAAGTTCAGTCAATCACAAACATTTTAAGAACTTTGAATGTTTCTCCAAGTGCAGTCGCAAAAACCATCAAGCACTATGATGAAACTGGCTCTCATGAGGACTGACACAGGAAAGGAAGACCCAGAGATACCTCTGCTGCAGAGGATAAGTTCATTGGAGTCACCAGCCCCAGACATTGGGGCTCAAGTGACAGACACATTTCAACATCAACTGTTCAGAGGAGACTGCGAGAATCAGGCCTTCATGGTTGAATTGCTGCAAAGAAACCACTACTAAATGACACCAATAAGAAGAAGAGACTTGCTTGGGCCAAGAAACACAAGCAATGAACATTAGACCGGTGGAAATATGTCCTTTGGTCTGATGAGCCCAAATTTGAAACCACCGTGTCTTTGTGAGATGCAGAGTAGGTGAACGGATGAACTCCACATGTGTGGTTCACACCATGAAGCATGGAGGAGGAGGTGTGATGGTGTGGGGGTGCTTTGCTTGTGACACGGTCAGTGATTTATTTAGAATTCAAGGCACACTTAACCAGCATGGCTACCACAGCATTCTGCAGCGATATGCCATCCCATCTGGTTTGCGCATAGTGGGACTATCATTTGTTTTTTGACAGGACCCAACATACCTGCAGGCTGTGTAAGGACTATTTGACCAAGAAGGAGAATGATGAAGTGCTGCATCAGATGACCTAGCCTCCAGAATCACCCGACCTCAACCCAATTGAGATGGCTTGGGATAAGTTGGATGGCAGAGTGGAGGAAAAGCAGCCAACAAGGGCTCAGCAGATGTGGGAACTCCTTCAAGACTGTTGGAAAAGCATTCCAGGTGAAGCTGGTTGAGAGAATGCCAAGAGTGTGCAAAGCTGTCATCAAGGCAAAGGGTGGCTACTTTAAAGAATATAAAATATATATTTTTAACACTTTTTTGGTTACTACATGATTCCATATGTGTTAGTTCATAGTTGTGATGTCTTTAATAGTATTCTACAGTGTAGAAAATAGTAAAAATAAAGAAACACCCTTGAATGAGTCGGTGTGTACAAACTTTTGACTGGTAGTGTTTATATATATATATATATATATATATATATATATATATATATATATATATATATATATATATATATATATATATATATATATATATATATATATATATATATATATATATATATATATATATATACACATTTTTGTTGTTGTTAATGGTTTTCAAATTCATACCATCTGTATTTCAAAATACCCCGGTATTCGATATACGGTATACCGCTCAAGCATAGCACACACGCACACAAACACACACACATGCACACACACACACACACACCTCTGTAGCCTGTAGCAGCAGATAGATAGAGTGAGCGTCAGACCGAGGTCGTTGTCCGGTAGTCCAGGAGACTGAGAGCAGGCTATTGATCCAGTGGGAACTGTGATCAGAAACAAGTGCTCTGTGATTGGGAGCCTCTGGGCTGTGGGAACGCTAATGATCACAATACAATGTGATCACATCCATCCGACCATTGCCAGTATAGCACCAACAAAACACCCAGTGTCAAAACGGAAGCCTCTTCATTTTGTCGTTGATGGCAGCTGATTGTAGCTAGCTTAGTATTGTGCGGTCTCTTTCATGAGACCTGAACTAATGTTTGTATCGCATCTCGAAATGGGTTTGTTCATGTATTTGTATACATGCATAGACAAAATGCTTGATCAGATTTGTTGTCTGTTTCATAGGACATCATACACAATGACAAGCAATTCAGGGACATAAGGAAAGACTATTAGTAACAACGGTACGTACGCATGACGTCAATCAGCGACGTTCTCACCAGGATTCCTGGAAGAATGTCTATTTCTGACCAGCTTCTGCTGAGTCCTCAACAACCGGATGTTCCAGTTTTCAGGGGAAATGGAAAGAGAGCCTGTGACGTTAACAAGGTGACACTCCATATTAACTCCTCCTCCACATTTACTGGATTGGTAGAACAGGAAAAGAGCCTCCCCCTTCTCGTCAAAACCAGTATGTATCTAGTTTCAGGCGTTTACTGTTTTACACCTGCTACGTTAGATACATTTCTAACCCAGCTGGGACACTGTTCCCATGCTTACATCTCATCCCATCATACAATACCATATAACAACCAACCTACAGTCATGCGTGCATACATATCACGTACAGGTAGTGCCAGGAATCGAACCCCCTCTCGGTGTTGCAAGCATCATGCTCTACCAATTGAGCATCAGATTCCCATTTTAGATTGCTGTAACGCCAGTTAAACAAGGAGGCCATCATGGCTAAGCTACATCATCTCACCATGTGTAGTCTTCAACAAGATTAGGGAGAAACTACAGTTATATAAAAGGCACATTTCAACAAAACTCCAGGTCCCATAAGTCTAATTCCAAACAGCCTGCCAGAGCAGCATCATTATTGTGCAGTTTTCCTATTTCTGTGACATTCTTCATGGTTCCATGAGAGAGAAAGGAGAGAGGGGTGTGTCACTGGGAAAGGTCAGTCTAAATACGCCAAACAGACAAAAGGTCACATTCAGGTCGACTCATAGATTCCAGCCTCTCCTCCCTCTCTCTTTCTATTTCTATCTCTGTCTCTACCTCTCCTGCTCTCTTTCCTACTACCTCTTGTCTCCTACTACTTTTCCCTCCCTCTCTCCATCTCCTATCCCCCTCTCTCCTTCCCTACCTCCCTCTTCCCCAGATCGGAAGACATATTCATTTTATTGGTTCAGGCCAAAATGACAAATCCTACCGTGCTGCTGCCCTCTCAAAGGTCAAAATCAATTTCACTAACAACCCTCTGTAGTCTGTCTGAAGGTAAATCCTCCTAAACTCCACTTTCCTAAATGGCTGTGCCGCTGTCGACACTCCCCACAGACCTGAATGGGATTTACATTTGGCCTGGTTGTTACAAGACAACATGTTCCCGTTGTGTACCCCAGTGGGAAATATGATAAAGGTCCAGTCAAATATCAGGATGGATCCTCACAGGGGACTACATATTAAAAAGATTACTACCCCCTCTCACTTTATCCCACTCCCTATTTCTGTCTCTAAAAATATCTATTTTTCCTCTTCCCTCTCTCCCTTATACCCTCTCTCTGCCCCTTACCTATATTATTCTCTCTGCCTCCCTTCCTCCCTCCTCATGATAACCTGCTACTGTCATGGAGTCATT
Source organism: Oncorhynchus tshawytscha (assembly GCF_018296145.1). NCBI lineage: Eukaryota > Metazoa > Chordata > Actinopteri > Salmoniformes > Salmonidae > Oncorhynchus > Oncorhynchus tshawytscha. The sequence goes on along the minus strand of NC_056450.1, from coordinate 34,635,156 downwards.
AGCACCCACCAACCGACAGGGGAGAGGGAGAGCGAGAGAGAGTGACAGAGAGAGAGAGAGAGTGACAGAGTGACAGAGAGAGAGAGAGCTTGCAGTGTGTTCCAGTGTTTCATGGTCTGTCAGGACAAGCAGTGCCTTGGATAGTTGATACAGTCCAGCATGCTGATATTGTGTGTATTACACCATATTCAGAGAGAGAGAGAGAGTAACAGAGAGAGACAGAGAGCGAGACAGAGAGCAATAGCGAGAGCGAGAGAGACAGAGAGACAGAGAGAGAGAGAAAGTGAGAACGTGAGAGAGAGAAAGTGAGAGAGAGAAAGTGAGAGAGAAAGTGAGAGAGAGAAAGTGAGAACGTGAGAGAGAGAAAGTGAGAGAGAAAGTGAGAGGGAGAAAGTGAGAGAGAGAAAGTGGGAAAGTGAGAGAGAGAGAAAGTGGGAAAGTGAGAGAGAGAGAAAGTGAGAGAGAGAGAAAGTGAGAAAGTGAGAGAGAGAGAAAGTGAGAGAGAGAGAGAAAGTGAGAGAGAGAAAGTGAGAGAGAGAGAGAGAAAGTGAGAGAGAGAAAGTGAGAGAGAGAAAGTGAGAAAGTGAGAGAGAAAGTGAGAGAGAGAAAGTGAGAAAGTGAGAGAGAAAGTGAGAGAGAGAAAGTGAGAAAGTGAGAGAGAGAAAGTGAGAGAGAGAAAGTGAGAAAGTGAGAGAGAAAGTGAGAGAGAGAAAGTGAGAAAGTGAGAGAGAGAAAGTGAGAAAGAGAAAGTGAGAAAGTGAGAGAGAAAGTGAGAGAGAAAGTGAGAAAGTGAGAGAGAAAGTGAGAGAGAGAAAGTGAGAAAGTGAGAGAGAGAAAGTGAGAGAGAGAAAGTGAGAAAGTGAGAAAGTGAGAGAGAGAAAGTGAGAGAGAGAAAGTGAGAGAGAGAAAGTGAGAGAGAGAAAGTGAGAAAGTGAGAGAGAGAAAGTGAGAAAGTGAGAGAGAAAGTGAGAGAGAGAAAGTGAGAAAGTGAGAGAGAAAGTGAGAGAGAGAAAGTGAGAAAGTGAGAGAGAGAAAGTGAGAGAGAGAAAGTGAGAAAGTGAGAAAGTGAGAGAGAGAAAGTGAGAGAGAGAAAGTGAGAAAGTGAGAGAGAGAAAGTGAGAGAGAAAGTGAGAAAGTGAGAGAGAGAAAGTGAGAGAGAGAGAAAGTGGGAAAGTGAGAGAGAGAAAGTGAGAGAGAGAGAAAGTGGGAAAGAGAGAGAGAGAAAGTGAGAGAGAGAGAAAGTGAGAGAGAGAAAGTGAGAGAGAGAAAGTGAGAGAGAGGGGAGCTGTGCTCTAAATACCTACTCACCTTCTTTATTGCTCATTGTTGCTGAGGGATTATGTATTTCTGATTATGTCTGGATTATTGTCACACAAACAATACACTGGTCTTGATCCACAGCAGTGACAGATTACTGTCTGGGACACGGAGCTACAGCAGTGACAGGTGACTGTCTGTCTGGGACACGGAGCTACAGCAGTGACAGGTGACTGTCTGTCTGGGACACGGAGCTACAGCAGTGACAGGTGACTGTCTGTCTGGGACACGGAGCTACAGCAGTGACAGGTGACTGTCTGTCTGGGACACGGAGCTACAGCAGTGACAGGTGACTGTCTGTCTGGGACACGGAGCTACAGCAGTGACAGGTGACTGTCTGTCTGGGACACGGAGCAGTGACAGGTGACTGCTGTGACAGGTGACTGTCTGTCTGGGACACGGAGCTACAGCAGTGACAGGTGACTGTCTGTCTGGGACACGGAGCTACAGCAGTGACAGGTGACTGTCTGTCTGGGACACAGAGCTACAGCAGTGACAGATGACTGTCTGTCTGGGACACGAGCTACAGCAGTGACAGGTGACTGTCTGTCTGGGACACAGAGCTACAGCAGTGACAGGTGACTGTCTGTCTGGGACACGTCTGTCTGGGAGCTACAGCAGTGACAGGTGACTGTCTGTCTGGGACACAGGTGACTGTCTGTCTGGGACACAGAGCTACAGCAGTGACAGATGACTGTCTGTCTGGGACACAGAGCTACAGCAGTGACAGGTGACTGTCTGTCTGGGACACAGAGCTACAGCAGTGACAGATGACTGTCTGTCTGGGACACGGAGCTACAGCAGTGACAGATGACTGTCTGTCTGGGACACGGAGCTACAGCAGTGACAGGTGACTGTCTGTCTGGGACACGGAGCTACAGCAGTGACAGATGACTGTCTGTCTGGGACACGGAGCTACAGCAGTGACAGATGACTGTCTGACTGGGACACGGAGCTACAGCAGTGACAGATGACTGTCTGTCTCGGACATGGAGCTACAGCAGCTCTGGCGGGAAGCTATATGCATAGTCACTTTAACTATACATTCATGTACATACTACCTCAATTGGCCCGACCAATCAGTGCTCCCGCACATTGGCTAACCGGGCTATCTGCATTGTGTCCCACCACCCGCCAACCCCTCTTTTTACGCTTCTGCTACTCTCTGTTCATCATATATGCATAGTCACTTTAACAATACCTACAGTACATGTACATACTACCTCAATAAGACTGACTAACAGGTATCTGTATATAGCCTTGCTACTCTTATTTTCGTTGTTTTATTTATTTACACACACACACACACACACCTTTTTCGCAAGTAAGCATTTCACTGTAAGGTCTATACCGGTTGTATTCGGCGCACGTGACAAATAAACTTTGATTTGATTTGATTTGAAGCTGTGTCACGATACACACGCACTCACACACACCAGCCATCTTCTTCTCACTGTCTGGGTTTAGAGAGCTGTCGCCTTGGGACGGATCTTTATTTATAACACAGAGAGAGAGCGAGAGAGAAAAAGAGAGAGAGAGAGAAAGAAAGTGAGAGAGAGAAAGAGAGAGAGAGAGAGTCAGAGAGAGAGTCAGAGAGAAAGAGAGTGAGAGAGAAAGAGAAAGAAAGAGAGAGAGAGAGAGAAAGTGAGAGAGAGAAAGAGAGAGAAAGAGAGAGAGAGAGAAAGAGAGAGAGAGAGAGAAATTATACAAAACACAGGGGCATGACCAGCAACAAGTGAGCAGTAAATTAAATATGGGAGAGCAGATGATATGAGAGTCTGTTGGAACAGAGCAGAACAGAGCAGAGCTGTGAACAACACTCCACTGTGCCCTGGAGCTACGAGACAAGCTGCGCATGGAAGAGAAGACAAAATAAAAACAATGTCTGCATGAACTAGTTTTCCTCTCAATCAATCAAATGAACATAAATGGGAGCAAAACTGAGTTTTCACTCCCTGATTAATAGGTGGAGAAATAGATAGAACTATTCTTTATGACAATATACAGCATAACTGATTCTGCTACACTCAATATCCGGTACTATAGGCTACTGTAGTTACGTGAGTACCTTCAAACAACCAAATGAGTTTTCTGATTAATTAGAGTGGTAATTCTATTTGGCAAAAGCCTCGACCGTGTAACCTACATTAGACAATGTCCTAGTGTATGCACCTACCTCTAATCGCTTTTGTGCACTCACAATCATAGACACCTAACCCAAAAACCCTAATCCCCCTTACACACACACACACACACACACACACACACACACACACACACACAGGATCTCAGGTCTCACTCAGGATATGAGCCACCAACATTGTGACCTGTCATTAGAGTATAGCTCACATTGATTGCAGGCCAGGCATCCCTGAGGTACATCTAAGGTAACATTGTGTAAGTAATCGGGTTGGGTTCCAATGCCACATTAGCCCACTGAACTAAAGCTCAACCCACAAGTGTATGTTGTTCTGATGTCTTTGCTTGGTAGGATAACTCTGCTTAGTAGGATAACTCTGCTTAGTGGGATTACTCTGCTTATTGGGATTACTCTGCTTAGTGGGATAACTCTACTTAGTGGGATAACTCTGCTTGGTAGGATTACTCTGCTTAGTAGGATAACTCTGCTTAGTAGGATAACTCTGCTTAGTAGGATAACTCTGCTTAGTAGGATAACTCTTCTTAGTAGGATAACTCTACTTAGTAGGATTACTCTGCTTGGTAGGATTACTCTGCTTGGTAGGATTACTCTGTTTGGTAGGATTACTCTGCTTGGTAGGATAACTCTGCTTGGTAGGATAACTCTGCTTTGTAGGATAACTCTGCTTAGTAGGATTAATCCGCTTAGTGGGATTACTCTGCTTAGTGGGATAACTCTGCTTAGTGTGATAACTCTGCTTAGTGGGATACTCTGCTTAGTAGGATAACTCTGCTTAGTAGGATAACTCTGCTGAGTAGGATTACTCTGCTGAGTAGGATAACTCTGCTGAGTAGGATAACTCTGCTTGGTAGGATAACTCTGCTTGGTAGGATAACTCTGCTTGGTAGGATAACTCTGCTTGGTAGGATAACTCTGCTTGGTAGGATAACTCTGCTTGGTAGGATTTCTCCGCTTGGTGGGATTTCTCCGTATGGTGGGATAACTCCGCATGGTGGGATAACTCCGTATGGTGGGATAACTCCGCATGGTGGGATAACTCCGCATGGTGGGATAACTCCGCATGGTGGGATAACTCCGCATGGTGGGATAAATCTGCATGGTGGGATATCTGCATGGTAGGATAACTGCATGGTAGGATGCCTCTGCATGGTGGGATAACTGCATGGTGGGATAACTCTGCATGGTGGGATAACTCTGCATGGTGGGATAACAGCAAATCCACTCTGTGACAGTGGCTACAGTACAACCCTGCTAACAGCATATCCTCAATGACAGAGTGTCAGCGTGAGTGACAGGGGATGACTGGCTGTCTTATGGGAGGTTGCCAGGAGCTCCAAACCCAACCAATGAGTTACTGCTACCCTTTCATCACCTCTGTGGCTCTGTCTATGGCTCTCTGTCTGTGGCCTGTCTATGGCTCTCTGTCTGTGGCCTGTCTATGGCTCTCTGTCTGTGGCCTGTCTATGGCTCTCTGTCTGTGGCCTGTCTATGGCTCTCTATCTGTGGCCTGTCTATGGCTCTCTATCTGTGGCCTGTCTATGGCTCTCTGTCTGTGGCCTGTCTATGGCTCTCTATGGCTCTGTCTATGGCTCTCTGTCTGTGGCCTGTCTATGGCTCTCTGTCTGTGGCCTGTCTATGGCTCTCTGTCTGTGGCCTGTCTATGGCTCTCTATGGCTCTGTCTATGGCTCTATGGCTCTGTCTATGGCCTGTCTATGGCTCTCTATCTGTGGCCTATCTATGGCTCTGTCTATGGCTCCTGTCTGTGAAATGTCGATGATTCTCTGTCTGTGGCCTGTTTATGTCTCTGTCTAGTTGTCTGTGGCCTGTCTATGTCTCTGTCTATGGCATGTCTATGGCTACCTGTCTATGTGGCTCTGTCTATGGCTTAGACAGGGTCTGTCTGGGTCTGTCTAGTGCTCTTGTCTACAGCAGTGAAATTTAAGAGGACAGAACAATTTGTCAGCCTCTCCCTCAGTCTGACTCACACATGGACTCAAACACACTCTCACACTCGCTCATACAACACATCATCATCTGGCCTAATGGGCGGCAGTGGCACTGCGACAGGTGTGTGTGTGTGTGTGTGTGTTAGGGTTATGCGATGTCAACCTTTGTCCTATCGTGATATTTATTCATAAAACGTTTATGTGTGTGTGTGGACAAAACATATATTTTTTTTAATTGCATGGATGAATTGGACGAATCATGATGAAATATAATGTTGCTGATAGCCTGGGGAGAGACTAATCTTTTCTAATATCCCTTTCTGGTGGTGCTTCAGCATGGAACAGGTATGTGTACGTCTGTGTCTGTGTGGCCCGCACACGACGGAGCAAAGTGACGGTCAACCGATGACGAACAGGCTGCTGTCTTACTGTAGTGAGTTAGGATAAATCATTGGCTGGATAGAAGCTAAATCTACCGTCTTCACAACTGGATAATAATTGCTTCTGTCATAAAGATGTGATTGAGAATAGCCTATGGCTAGGCCTATAGGATCCGACTTCTGTCATAAAGATGTGATTGAGAATAGCCTATGGCTAGGCCTATAGGATCTGACTTCTGTCATAAAGATGTGATTGAGAATAGCCTATGGCTAGGCCTATAGGATCCGACTTCTGTCATAAAGATGTGATTGAGAATAGCCTATGGCTAGGCCTATAAGATCCGACTTCTGTCATAAAGATATGATTGAGAATAGCCTATGGCTAGGCCTATAGGATCTGACTTCTGTCATAAAGATGTGATTGAGAATAGCCTATGGCTAGGCCTATAAGATCCGACTTCTGTCATAAAGATGTGATTGAGAATAGCCTATGGCTAGGCCTATAGGATCCGACTTCTGTCATAAAGATATGATTGAGAATAGCCTATGGCTAGGCCTATAGGATCTGACTTCTGTCATAAAGATGTGATTGAGAATAGCCTATGGCTAGGCCTATAGGATCCGACTTCTGTCATAAAGATGTGATTGAGAATAGCCTATGGCTAGGCCTATAGGATCTGACTTCTGTCATAAAGATGTGATTGAGAATAGCCTATGGCTAGGCCTATAGGATCTGACTTCTGTCATAAAGATGTGATTGAGAATAGCCTATGGCTAGGCCTATAGGATCTGACTTCTGTCATAAAGATGTGATTGAGAATAGCCTATGGCTAGGCCTATAGGATCTGACTTCTGTCATAAAGATGTGATTGAGAATAGCCTATGGCTAGGCCTATAGGATCCGACTTCTGTCATAAAGATGTGATTGAGAATAGCCTATGGCTAGGCCTATAGGATCTGACTTCTGTCATAAAGATATGATTGAGAATAGCCTATGGCTAGGCCTATAGGATCCGACTTCTGTCATAAAGATGTGATTGAGAATAGCCTATGGCTAGGCCTATAGGATCCGACTTCTGTCATAAAGATGTGATTGAGAATAGCCTATGGCTAGGCCTATAGGATCCGACTTCTGTCATAAAGTTGTGATTGAGAATAGCCTATGGCTAGGCCTATAGGATCTGACTTCTGTCATAAAGTTGTGATTGAGAATAGCCTATGGCTAGGCCTATAGGATCCGACTTCTGTCATAAAGGTGTGATTGAGAATAGCCTATGGCTAGGCCTATAGGATCCGACTTGCATTTTTGTTCTTTTTGAAAGCGGCAACTTTAGGAAACTCCCTTCTTAGCGTATCTGAATATTTGGGAAATAATCTACTGTTCATAACTGTTACTATCTTAAAGCATTTCTGATAGGTCTAGTAGTAGGATTGGCCATTTCCTTTTCAACCTAGCATGGAGGGATCATTTATTTTTTAATAAGCTTAAAAGCCCAGTACAGTCAAAAATGCGATTTCCTGTGTTTTATATATATTTCCACATTATGATATATCTCATTGTTGCCCAAAAATGATTTGATATTGAGATAAAACAGCTGCATTGGACCTTGAGTATCTCATATATGTATAATGTGTATACAGATGAAGTAGGAAGTTTACATACACTTAGGGTGCAGTCATTAAAATTCGTTTTTCAACCACTCCACACATTTCCTGTTAACAAACTATAGTTTTGGCAAGTCGATTAGGACATCTACTTTGTACATGACACAAGTCATTTTTCCAACAATTGTTTAGAGACAGATTATTTCACTTATAATTCACTGTATCACAATTCCAGTGGGTCAGAAGTTTACATACACTAAGTTGACTGTGCCTTTAAACAGCTAGGAAAATTCCAGAAAATGATGTCATGGATAATAATTGCTTCAATTGCCTCTTCCTCCTTTATTAATAGTGTCTGTTCAATCTGTCATAACGATGTGATTGAGAATAGCCTATGGCTTCTGATAGGCTAATTGACATCATTTGAGTGAATTGGAGGTGGGGATGTATTTCAAGACCTACCTTCAAACTCAGTGCCTCTTTGCTTGACATCATGGGAAATCAAAAGAAATCAGCCAAGACCTCAAAAAAGAAATTGTAGACCTCCACAAGTCTGGTTCATCCTTGGGAGTAATTTCCAAATGCCTGAAGTTACTACGTTCATCTGTATAAACAATAGTATGCATGTAGAAACACCATGGGACCACGCAGCCGTCATACCGCTCAGGAAGGAGACGTGTTCTGTCTCCTAGAGATGAACGTACTTTGGTGCGAAAAGTGCAAATCAATCCCAGAACAACAGCAAAGGACCTTGTGAAGATGCTGGAGGAAACAGGTACAAAAGTATCTATATCCACAGTAAAACGAGTCCTATATCAACATAACCTGAAAGGCCGCTCAGCAAGGAAGAAGCCACTGCTCCAAAACCGCCATAAAAAAAGCCAGACTACGGTTTGCAACTGCACATGGGGACAAAGATCGTACTTTTTGGAGAAATGTCCTCTGGTCTGATGAAACAAAAATGGAACTGTTTGGCTATAATGGCCATCGTTATGTTTGGAGGAAAAGGGGGAGGCTTGCAAGCCCCAACCATGAAGCACAGGGGTGGCAGCATCATGTTTTGGGGGTGCTTTGCTGCAGGAGCGACTGGTGCACTTAACAAAATAGATGGCATCACGAGGAAGGGAAATGATGTGGATATAATGAAGCAACATCTCAAGAAATCAGTCAGGAAGTTAAAGATTTGTGGCAAAAGGGGTCTTCCCCTTTTTTTAAACTATTTTCTACATTGTAGAATAATAGTGAGGACATCGAAACTGTGAAATAACACATATGGAATCATGTAGTAACCAATTTTTTTTTTTTAACAAAACAAAATAGATTTTATACTTGAGATTCTTCAAAGTAGCCACCATCTGCCTTGATGACAGCTTTGCACATGCTTGGCATTCTCTCAACCAACTTCACCTGGAATGCTTTCCAACAGTCTTGAAGGAGTTCCCACATCTACTGAGCACTTGTTGGCTGCTTTTCCTCCACTCTGCGGTCGAACTTATCCCAAGCCATCTCAATTGGGTTGAGGTCGGGTGATTCTGGAAGCTAGGTCATTTGATGCAGCACTCCATCATTCTCCTTCTTGGTCAAATAGCCCTTACACAGCCTGCAGGTTTTGAGGTCGGCGATTATGGAGGCCTAGTCTCTTGGCATTCTCTCAACCAGCTTCATGAGGTAGTCACCTGGAATGCATTTTAATTAACAGGAGGAATTTCTTTCCTTCTAATGCTTTTAGCCAAACAGTTGTGTGTGCTGTGACAAGGTAGGGGTGGTATACAGAAGATAGCCCTATTTGGTGAAAGACCAAGTCCATATTATGACAAGAAAAGCTCAAATAAGCAAAGAGAAACGACAGTCCATCATTACTTTAAGACATGAATGTTAGTTAATCCGGAACATTTTAAGAACTTTGAAAGTCGCAAAAACCATCAAGCGCTATGATGAAACTAGCTTTCATGAGGACCGACACAGGAAAGGAAGACCCAGAATTACCTCTGCCTCAGAGGATACGTTCATTAGAGTTAACTGCACCTCAGATTGCAGCCCAAATAAATGCTTCACAGAGTTCCAGTAACAGACACATCTCAACATCAACTGTTCAGAGGAGACTGCGTGAATCAGGCCTGCTGCGAAACGCCATGCCATCCTGGTTTGCGCTCAGTGCGACTGTCATTTGCTTTTCAACAGGACAATGACCAAAACACACATCCAGGCTGTGTAAAGGCTATTTGACCAAGAAGGAGAGTGATGGTGCTGCATCAGATGACCTGGCCTACACAATCACCCAACCTCAACCCAATTGAGCGTTGATGCAGCGACTGTTGGATCAGCGACCGTTAGCAACCGTTGATGCAGCAACTGTTGGATCAGCAACCGTTAGCAACCATTGGAGCAGCGACTGTTGGATCAGCGACCGTTAGCAACCGTTGGAGCAGCGACCGTTGGAGCAGCGACTGTTGGAGCAGCGACTGTTGGAGCAGTGACCGCTGGATCAATGACCTTTGGAGCAGTGACCGTTGGAGCAGCGACCGTTGCATCAGCGACTGTTAATGACCAGTGGAGCAGCGACCATTAGCAACTGTTGAAGCAGCGACCGTTGGAGCAGCGACCGTTGGAGCAGCGACTGTTAATGACCAGTGGAGCAGCGACCATTAGCAACTGTTGGAGCAGCGACCGTTGGATCAATGACCTTTGGAGCAGCGACCATTAGCAACTGTTGGAGCAGCGACCGTTGAGGCAGCGACTGTTAATGACCAGTGGAGCAGCGACCATTAGCAACTGTTGGAGCAGCGACCGTTGAAGCAGCGACTGTTAATGACCAGTGGAGCAGCGACCATTAGCAACTGTTGGAGCAGCGACCGTTGAAGCAGCGACTGTTGGAGCAGCGACCGTTGAAGCAGCGACCGTTGCATCAGCGACTGTTAATGACCAGTGGATGACCAGTGGAGCAGCGACCATGACCAGTGGAGCACCACTGTTGGAGCAGCGACTGTTAATGACCAGTGACCAGTGTTGGAGCAGCACTGTTAATGACCAGTGGACCATTAGCAACTGTTGGAGCAGCGACCATTAGCAACTGTTGGAGCAGCGACCGTTGAAGCAGCAACTGTTGGAGCAGCGACCGTTGAAGCAGCGACCGTTGGAGCAGCGACCGTTGGAGCAGCGACTGTTAATGACCAGTGGAGCAGCGACCGTTGGAGCAGCGACTGTTAATGACCAGTGGAGCAGCGACCATTAGCAACTGTTGGAGCAGCGACCGTTGAGGCAGCGACAATTGGAGCAGCGACTGTTAATGACCAGTGGAGCAGCGACCATTAGCAACTGTTGGAGCAGCGACCATTGCATCAGCGACCGTTGCATCTGCGACTGTTAATGACCAGTGGAGCAGCGACCATTAGCAACTGTTGAAGCAGCGACCGTTGAGGCAGCGACCATTGGAGCAGCGACCGTTGGAGCAGTGAGAGTCTGATGAGGAACGGGCTGTCTTAACGTAGTGAGTTAGGTCATACATCGTGGGCTGGATAGACGCAATCTATCTACCGTCTTCACAACTGGTCATTGATTTATTTGCCTCATAAAATAACAGTAAATAAATAATATTGTTTATATTGCTGCGATTTAGAATAGCCTATGTCTAGGCAAGGCTAGTCTTTCATTCTTGTTATTTTTGAAAGCGGCAACTTTAGGACAATTTCTCAGGCTAGAATGTTTGGGAAATGAAATATACTACTGTTCATAATTTTACCTTTGTCTTAAAGCTTTTACAATAGGCCTAGTAGGAGGATTGGTTATTAGCCATTAGGTTTTCAAACTCGCATGGAGGGATTATCCCGACCTGGATGGATCATTTATTTCTTAATAAGCTTAAACTTGATTCAACTTGTCATTTGATTTTAGTATAGGCTTCAGATATTGTTTGTTCGCTCTCATTATTAGTCCCCTGACAAATGTTTTAGGCTATTCAAAAAACGTATTGATATGGAACTCGGTTAGTTTCATTGTTTGGGAGAAAACCAAAAGCGTAACCTATAGCCCAAAGTCATATTTCTATTGAATGGAGAGAGAAGCTAAATTACAGTGCATTCCGAAAGTACTCAGACCCCTTTTTCCAAAGTTTGTTACGTTACAGCCTTATTGTAAAATGAATTCCATCATTATTTTCACCTCACCAATCTACACACAATACCCCATAATTACAAAGGAAAATCAGGTTTTTAGAATTTAGCAAATTTATCAATAAAAAAAACAGAAATACCTTATTTAAATTCAATTGATTGGACATGATTTGCAAAGACACACATCTGTCTATATATGGTCCCACAGTTGACAGTGAATGTCAGAGCAAAAACCAAGCCATGAGATCGAAGGAATTGTTTATAGAGCTCCGAGACAAGACTATCTTGAGGCACAGATCTGGGGAAGGGTACCAAAAATGTTCTGCTGCATTTAAGGTCCCCAAGAACCCAGTGGCCTCCATCATTCTTAAATGGAAGAAGTTCGGAACCACCTAGACTTTTCCTAGAGCTGGCCTTTTACTGAGGAGTGGCTTCCATCTGAGAGGAACTCTGGAGCTCTGTCAAAGTGACCACCAGGTTCTTGCTCACCACCCTGACCAAGGCCCTTCTCCTCCAATTGCTCAGTTTGTCAGGGCGGTGAGCAAGAACCTGGTGGTCACTTTGACAGAGCTCCAGAGTTCCTCTGTGGAGATGGGAGAACCTTCCAGAAGGACAACAATCTCTGCAGCACTCCACTAATCAGGTATTTATGGTAGGGTGTCCAGATGGAAGCCACTCCTCAGTAAAAGGCACATGACAGCCTGCTTGGAGTTTGCCAAACAGCACCTAAAGGACTCTCAGACCATCTGATGAAACCAAGATTGAACGCTTTGGACTGAATACCAAGCTTCACGTCTGGAGGAAACCAGGGACCGCTCATCACCTGTTAATACGGTAAAGCATGGTGGTGGCAGCATCATGCTGTAGGGATGTTTTTCAGTGGCAGGGATTGGGAGACTAGTCAGGATCGAGGGAAAGATGTACGGAGCAAAGTACAGCGAGATCCTTGATGAAAACCTGCTCCAGAGCCCTCAGGACCTCAGACTGGGGCAAAGGGTCACCTTCCAACAGGACAAAGACCGTAAGCACACAGCCACGACAACACAGGAGTGGCTTCGGAGCAAGTCTCTGAATGTCCTTGAGTGGCCCAGCCAGAGCCTGGAATTGAACCCGATCAAACATCCCTTGAGAGGATCAGCTTGAGAGGATCTGCAGAGAAGAATGGGAAAAACTCCCCAAATACTGATATGCCAAGCTTGTAGCGTCATACCCAAGAAGACTCAAGGCTGTAATTGCTGCCAAAGGTAATTCAACAAAGTATTGAGTAAAGGGTCTGAATACTTAAGTAAATGTAATATTGCAGTTTTTCCATTTGAATACATTTGCAAACATTTCTAAAAACCTGTTTTTGCTTTGTCATTATGGGGTACTGTGTGTAGATTGATGAGGGGGAAAAACGATTTAATCCATTTTAGAATAAGGCTGTAACATAACAAAATGTGGAGAAAGTCAAGGTGTCTGAATACTTTCTGATGCACTGTAGGTTATTTTTTTAACAGCTAGACACAAGATAGTTAAACAGTGTCCATAAAAAATAAATAATAATAGGTTTAAGCTATAGCCCAAGGCCCATTCAACTGACAGAGAGAGCGAGAGCTTAACAATATTTCCTGACTGGACATTTTGTGTTGATTTGGTGAAATGCTCCGCTCTGTCTGGCCTTACATTCCTCTCTTGCGTTGTGTATATAACATATTTATTGAAATAGGCTACAGCAAATATGAATAGGCTTATTACTCAGAATGTCACTTGTGTGCTGCCATGATGCGCAGTGCCAGTCAAGTGCACATCACGATGTCGTCACCATCGACGATGGCTGTCAATCATCATTGATAGACGATGCTATTGTAATATCGCCCAACCCTACTCTACTCTACCTTTTCCACCTTTTCCATCCACTTCAATATCAGTCTCTCTCTCCTTCTATCTCTAATCTCTCTCTCCCCCTCTCTCTCTCTTTCTCTGATATCCTTCCTCCCTCTTTCCCTCACTCCTCCCCCCACTCTCTCCCCTCAGCAGTCCTCTGGGCTCTCTCCCACAGGTAGTGTGTAAAGAGCAGACAGTAGCGTTGGCAGAGGCATTACTGTAAAAGAACAGGACATCTCCTCTGCCACTCTCTCTGCCCTAGTGTTCGATGAGGAGATACACAGAGGACAACATTTGGAACAGTATGACAGTGTGACTTTGTGCCAATGTTCTGGATCCATCATGAGGTACAAGATTCCCCTGTACTCATGGCAGTGACGTTACAACCATGGCATGAACAGACAGGACATATTACCCTGCCTGCTTTGTGTTGTCTAGGTGAAATCCATCCATCCATTTCCAGCACAGATAAAGAGTACACAGATAGATAAACAGACAACACGCACACGCACAAAAACAGAAGCTTTTCCCCTTACCCAAGTGTCGTCATAGTAACGATGGTGTACCAGAATGAGGCTGGGATGCTGGTGAACTTGCTCGACGTGGAACCTTTCTCGGCGTAGAACATAACGGTAGCGAAGATGATAATGGCCATGGTGAGGGAGAAGAGGAGGAAGCCCAGCTCTGAGGCGCAGCTCTTCAGCGTGTACCCCAGGATGCGCAGCCCTTGAGAGTGACGGGAGAACTTGAAGATACGGAAGACCCGGAAGACCCGGAGCGTCACGAAGGCCCCGCTCACATCCTCGTTGTCTGTCATCACCAAGCCAATGTAGTAGGGCAAGATGGCCACCACGTCGATGATGCTCATCACGCTGCGCATGAAGCGGTAGCGGCTTGGCGCAGCAAACAGTCTCATGAGGTACTCTACTGTGAAGATGAGGACGCAGGCCGTGTCCATGCAGAAGAAGGCTACTGTGTAGCGATCGCCACACGTCACCTCTTTGGTGTTAGGGGTGGCACCGCAAGGCACCGTCTCCACCACGTTGGTGAGGACTGAGATGGCGATGAAGAAGCCGGTGACATAGTAGAACACCAGGGCCATGGTGGAGGTGTGAGGGTTCTCGAAGGCCCTCCACATGGTCTCTCTGAACGTCATATTGGGAAGCTTGGCATCTTTCTTGTCCTCGTCATCATCCATCAGTCTCTCTTGGTTCTCACGCCTACGGTCCTTGTACTCTTCGTAGCAGCAGTCTCCGATGATCTCAGGGATGATCCCAAAGAAGGACAGCTCTTCGTCGTAGGACGTGATGCACTCGGAGCGAGGGTAATGCAGCTTGCCCGTGCGATAGAAGTTGAGAACAGCGCGGAACACATCCGCGTCTCGGTCAAAAAAGTACTCTTTGGTCTCCTCATTGTAGAAAAACTCTTTCTCTGAACTGCCCAGTAAGGTGTCGGGATATCTATCTAGCGTATTCCTCCAGGTCTCAAATCGGCGTCCACTTACATTTAGGACGATGAGCTCGTCTGCGCGTTTGTTCTTCTCGGTGGGGGCGATGGGCATGGGCATGTTGGCCACGGGCATCCAGCCAATAGCAGCAGCGCGGGCGAAGGGCAGCCACGCCGCTACTCCCGACGCCATGGTGAGTCTGGCTTGGGGCGAGGACAGGGACAAGTCCACCAGCACCTTCACAACCAGCTTGGCTTCAGCTCACTCACCATCTGGAGAGAGGCAGGGGTGGGGGAAGACTGTGGGGGAGGGGTGAGAGAGAGGGGAAAGGTGGGAAGGGGTGACAGTGGGGGTTAGGGAAGACAGCAGGAAAGATGGGAGGGGGAGACAGAGGGGGAGAGGGGTGAGAGAGAGACAGTGGGGGAAGGTGGGAGGGGAAGAGAGAGGGAGAGGTGGGAGAGAGAGACAGTGGGGGAAAGGTGGGAGGGGAAGAGAGAGGGAGAGGTGGGAGAGAGAGACAGTGGGGGAAAGGTGGGAGGGGAAGAGAGAGGGAGAGGTGGGAGAAGCAGGAGAGGAGGATGATGGAGAGAGTAGTGAGTGTGTGAGAGAGAGAGAGAAATGAATGCATTATGATTAAAAAACGACATTGTTTTTAAAATGTAAATGAACAAGGTAGTGTCAAGGTGAAATAGTAGGGTAGTATAAATGTAAAACATAGAAAATATGCATACCAACTTAATTATACGAAAACACAATTCCATGTAATAGACACCAACTAGCTGGAAAGAGTACATTACTTCCAATAGGAATAACCCTACAGTATCTTAATCTGATCATGATATGTGTAATTTAAGCCTAGGGCATATTGCAATATCCTTTAAAGATCCATTCCCCATAATTACTCTGATGTAATATAAGAAATGGAAATAGCATGTACTTTTTCCCTCTATTGGGTTACAGGGTTTGCTCTTCTGTGCATGATATAAATATAATAGCCAGATAGGATTGTTCAGGATCTTCCTGCTCGCTCTTTCCAAGTCATGGAAGGTTTCACATTCATAACCAATCATATTTTCTCCTTCACAGCTTGGCAGACCAAGACATAGCCTACAGTTTTTTTTTTAAACAGTGCGTAGTTCTAATTCAGTGGCCTAAATTCTAGTAGAACCCGTTGTTAAAGACGGCTCCGAGGTGCAGCCCGCGGACTGGCAGTCAAGTTGTTCAGTACCTGTTGAGTCAAAACTAACAGAACATTTCCAAAGGGTGTGCGACCCATTGTTTCCTTTGGAGGTATAGCCAGTGGCTAAATAAATGGATACCTTGTCATCTCGAATTTAGGTTCTACTGACATTGTTGTATTTGCCCCTCAATTTCTCAGTTTGAAAAAAATGTATCCATCTATATAGACAAACATAACCAAGCCCCATAAAATGGCCTACGACTTTGTCAGTTCTCTCAAAATCGAAAGCTTTTACAGTCATTTGGCTGCATTAGTGTTATGAGAATACAGATGCTGCCTTGCTGAAGCAAACTAAACCAATTCCTACATAAACATCCATCATTTAGGTTTCTGTTCATGGTAATACAATGCACTTACCCATGCACATTTCTGCATCCACAAAAATAAGAGATTTTCCTGGGGCTAACTACTTGTAGAGCAGCTGTTGCGCCGTAGGTTGATTACCTTTTAGAATGTCCCTCCGAATCCACATATGAAGTTGAAATAAAAGGAGAATAACATAGCAGGATGCGATTTGGCAAGAATTGTAAGCGAAAGCACTGGAGTTTAAAACAACTGTCCAACGTTTTTCATTCAGTTTCCATTGCGAGAAAGAGGGGATAATCCCACTACTCCGACGCAAGGCTTTCGCTCCACCGCCTCTGCTGTGGGAAGCGGTAAACTACACTGAGGATCGCTCTCCTTCTAGCACATTTTAGAGTGCTGGACAGGGGTAGGATTATCTTTCTCCGTTATCTCACTCTAATAAACGCCCCATATCTGCTTCTCTCTCTCTCGGTCTTGCTTCATCTCTCTTGCTTTCTCTCTCTTTCTCTCTCTCTCTCTCTCTCTCTCTTTCTCCGTCACTCCTTCTATTTATTTCCCCGACTGCTCGTTCTAGCGGTTAAATTTTCGGTTTGCCTCCGTGTGCAGCCGAGGACAGCGGGAAGAGAGAAACGCTTCGCAGCAGTGTCCGCTTTTTACTAAAAGCGCGGCAGGAAACCAATAGCCTTGGGACTCAGAACGAGGCATCAAGAAGGACAAGGTTAACAATTTCACGGATGAAAAAGAGAACATTTAAATGATTTGATCTTCATCCTCTTCCACTTGTTTCGTTTTTCAAATGGGCTCTGGTTGTATCACTCTTTTTGTTTTTATTTCCACCTATCAGAAGGCTATAGATGAGGGAATACTATAGGCTAGGCTACTGAAATCAAGTCAAGTCTCACACTATGGGTTTTGTAATAATTGCCTTTCTTCCAATGACGCAGTGAACTGTTAAACAAGACAAATATATGGAAGTACCAAGGAAACATTTGAAACATAAATAAATGCCTGGACCTCATTACACCTGATAATACAAAGCCATTAATCAGCTATTTTCAGGGGCATATTCTCTCCTCTCAGAATAACAATCATAGGTTTGACATATAGAGCAGGCACGTGCACAGGTAGCCCTCTCATGCCCCTTTGCCCATCGTCTCTAAAGGGTTCCGAATTCTTGTTCAGAACCCACTGCCTGCTATTCTTCGTGAAGTTCGCCACCCCCCCCCACCCCGTCCGTTGGTTGCACCTGTTGATCTGCCCTGTATGGAGCTCGGTTGTGCATGTTTCCCAGTC
>NC_056450.1:34492485-34614985 GCF_018296145.1 Oncorhynchus tshawytscha | reverse complement strand
CGCACATATACACACACACACACACACACACAAGTACGGAAAACATAGCACACACACACACACACACACATACAGCACAGGGCCGTAGCCAGGGTCTGAGTGTTAAGAAAGTTTAAGCTCATTTACTGCATTTCTATACAATTTAAAAACTCTAAAATGCCAATTGCAGAACAGCAAAAAAAAGCACAAATGACCCCAGCCATCATCACATTGATTGCTGTAGCTTCATTCCCCTCAGTCCATCTACAAACACATAGGCTATTAACTATACAATTAACCGTTACACATCAACTCACATTAATTCATCACTGGGATTAAAACTATCACTTAATACGTACAGAGAGATCTGTTAGCAGAAAACAGTATGTTAATAACAGATGTTAAAGAAGTTTGCTTTACAGATTTTTTTGTTGCAGTTTTACAAGACATTTTCTACAGTTCTACACATTTTGTCATGGGTTGAAGTGTAGCTGTTTTAAAGCACATTTCCTGCTTTTTTTGCACATTTTGTCTTGGGGTGAGGAGAAATTGTAGTAGTTTTATAGCACATTTCGTGCTCTTTCTGCAATTCTTCACATTTTGTCATAACTTATGCCATCTCAATATGATATCTAAGTGATAGTGACTAACAAAATAAAAGTGGGCCCCTGGGCACGTGCCCTGTGTGTCTGGTCGGTAATTCGACCATGATTATTACACGTTTAGATAGCTGGCTCAACTAACTAGACTAATTTACCAAATCTAAAAATGTTAACTGACATGGGCTAATTGAGTGGCTGTCAGTGAGTGACCTATAACAAGTAAAACTGCTGATGCAAAACCAAGTTTCAAAATGTCACCTTGTGGATTCTACTATTCTAACTCTCAACAGTAAGTTGAGACCCAGACTGAACCCCCCCATTATTATTATAAATTACCGAGGTCCGGACCTCAGTGTCCTCATATGTAGCTACGGCCACACACACACACACACACACACACACACACACACACACACACACACACACACACACACACACACACACACACACACACACACACAGACAGAGACAGACACACACATGCCCATAATATAAACAGTATGGATGAATTGGCCTTTTCTACTAATAATATATTCAGATTCAGCCTGTACCTCTCCAAATGTCACAGAGACACAAGATAGTTTTGGCTTAACTTTCCACCGTCGATAGATCTCCATCTCTCTCCCATGACAGTAGTATGACCTTGAGCAGGTAGGATATCAAGGACATTTGTCAAGGACAGTTTTCCTCAGACACGATGAACACGTGAACAGGAGTGCTTAACCAGACCTCTTTTCATGTGAGGACCAAGGGGAAAGCAAAGCAGTGAAGAAGGAGAGATAACCAAGAGCACAGTTGGATAGAATACAGTTGCATATATATATATATAAGTGTATTCTATCCTTGCAGCCAGCAGCACTCAAAGTCTTTTCTCTGAGATATACACATACTGTATGCCATATCCATATACTGTATCATGGGGCAGCAGGTAGCCTAGTGGTTAGAGCGTTGGGCCAGTAACCGGGAGGTTGCTGGATCGTACTCCCCGAGCTGACGAGGTAAACATCTCTCATTCTGCCCCGGGCGCCGTGGATGTTGATTAAGGCAGCCCCCTGCACCTTTCTGATTCAGAGGGGTTGGGTTAAATGCGGAAGACACATTTCAGTTGAATACATTCAGTTGGACAACTGACTAACTATCCATATATGACAGCTAGTCTACAGAATAATACATGAATCCTGTGGCAAGTCTTGAGATCCTGCATGCAGAACATCTTGTCAGCATTAATTGTACAGTAAACATCAGGTATCACAGTGGACAGCTATCTGATTCTGTTGACCATACATGGGATAATCTAGGCAGTGGTGTCCCTACAGCCTGGAGTTGTGTGTAAGTGTGTTCTGTCCTTGCAGCACTCAACCTCTTTTCTCTGAGATGGGAGATAATGTTTTCCTAGCTCTTACCAAACACAGAAGAAGCCTAATGCTGTGATCTGATAAGCACACAGCCCTGATGGAAGTGTTGAGGTAAAGGTGACAAGGAGATGCCCCCAATCTATCACACTTAGAGGTGTGACCTTGCCATCAGTTGTGTCACACTGCTTCAAGGCAGGCACAGGGACACACGTGGACACACGTACGCACACACATGCAGATCAACTCACAGACATTGGGCCAGTGATGCACACAGACTAACAGGCCCATACACACCTTCTACATTCTGTCCTATGCATTTTTCCCGCAACTCAACAACAACTTGCAGACCTTTTGTTGTGACATTTTTCCCTGTGTGTGTGTGTCTGTTTGTTTGCTTTCAATTATTAATTAAGTCACTTACCCATTTAGTCTGTCTAATCCCCATCAGGTATCTGAAGTCTTCCTTTGGGGATTTAGACTGGCGGTGCTCGAGTTTATCCCCACTGTTCCGTACAGAGACTTGGCACTGGCTCTGTCTGCTACTCAGCGCAGCTCAGGGAGCCAGCCAGCCAGCCACTGGCACAGGGGGGTAATGGATGAGCCAGGCCCCCCTTCCTGGCCCCACTCCAGCTCACTAAGAGGCTAAGACAGCACATCCCAGATTTCTCCAAATGTCACACTTTGTCTGCCCCTAACTGAGCCCTAAATTGACTTCACTCTCACCTGGGAGCTGAGAGAAGAGGTGCCATAACAGCAGGTTACTCATCCTCGCCATATCCAATGATGATAATAGTAGGCCTAGGAATGGCTATTTTGTTTGTGTAGAACTCTTTCAAATACATATAAATCTCAAGGCAGATCGTATAAATGCTAAATAAGTATTACCCCTTTGTCTTAATAAGGGCATGAATTTTGACTTCAATAAGGACCAACCACGCAGACAACCTGTAGTGTAAGTTCAAATGTAATTGTATTCAACATTCTAGCTTGTAGAGGACCTGGGAGGAACATTACATTCAAACACTGTAATGTGCCAGACGTTGGTGGATCTAGAACTTCACCCATCTGGTCCCCAGGCAAGGGTCTACCAGACTCTGGGAAGGAAACACGGGAGGACAGTGGAAGTTGATAAAAGTAAAACCAAAGTGTTTCTCTTTCATCAGAGTTACAGATGAATAACAGAATGACGATGTTATACATTTAAAATGGCCTCCTATAGGTTCAGGAGCCAATTACAATGGGAATACCAAACAAAACATGATGTGATTGGTTAAATGTAGACCGTCAATGTCAGTAAGAATTTGTTCTTAACTGACTTGCCTAGTTAAATAAAGGTTAAAAAAATAGATCATCATCCCAGCTTTCTTCTTAGGCCACCAGACTAACTTTAAGCATCAGCTGTCAGAGCAGCTTACAGATCATTGTACCTGCCCATCTGTAAATAGCCCACCCAACTACCCCATCCCCAAATTGTTATTTATGTAATTGTTTTGCTCCTTTGCACCCCAGTATCTCTACTTGCACATTAATCTTCTGCACATCTATCACTCCAGTGTTTAATTGCTTAATTGCAATTATTTTGCCACTATGGCCTATTTATTACCTTACCTCCCTAATCTGACTTAATTTGCACACACTGTATATAGACTTTTCTATTGTGTTATTGACTGTACGTTTGTTTAGTCCATGTGTAACTCTGTGCTGTTGTTTGTGTCACACTGCTTTGCTTTATCTTGGCCAGGTCGCAGTTGTAAATGAGAACTTGTTCTCAACTAGCCTCCCTGGTGAAATGAAAAATAAAACAGGCAGGACAACAGGAGGTGCAAGAAGCTCATTTCCCCTCCAGTACTGCCTGCCTGTTGGCTACTGACTCTCGCGGAGGAGGAAGAAGCAGGAGGGCAATAACAGATATCTTGACCTTCCTGCTAAACACACAGAAACCCTCCTGAACTAGCAGTTACACAACCTTCAGAACAGTGGAGGCTGATGGGAGGAGATATAGGAGGATGTATCAGTGTAATGGCTGGAATGGAATAAATGGAATGGTACCAAAGGGCTCCTGAGTGGCACAGTGGTCTAAGGCACTGCATCTCAGCGCAAGAGGTGTCACTATAGTACCTGGTTCAAATCCAGGCTGTATCACATCTGGCTGTGATTGGGAATACCATAGAGTGGTACACAATTGGACCAGTGTTGTCTGGAGTAGGCTGTCAATGTAAATAAGAATTTGTTCATAACTGACTTGCCTAGTAAAACATATGGGAACCACATTTGACTCAAACTTGACACATTTGATTCCACTCCAGCCACAAGCCTGATCTGCTTCAGTGGAATAGGGAGGGCGAGTCACTTCTGTGTGTCAATAAAACTGCTGTATACTAACCACAAATGGACTGCTGTCATTAAGGTACCTCTCCCTGAATCCTATAGTGTGATTATAGGACCAAGTAGCAATCTACATGTCACAACATGTATACCTACGGTTAACAGATGCTCTATTCCTAAAATCACTCACAGTCAGAGAGACACACAGTCAATGTAACCTTTCCAGGACAGCTCACAGACACCTATAATAGTGCATATTGACTATACATGGTTAGCTGCAAATGGTGCCTTTTACCTCTAGTCTAAACACCTCTTGAGAACACTAATCATGCTCACAGACGCCTTGACAGAAGCAATACGCTTAGGCACAGGCCTAATTTAAACCGCTGTATAAGGTTAACCACTTTGGAAACACACACAAGCTTAACATTGACTCGGCTCCATTGTGGAAACTTCCAGGGGAGAGTCAAGGTTAAAAGAGCAACAGCACGTTCAGTCCAACGGGCTAAAAGTCTCTCTGGCTCATCTAATACCTCTAACTCAGATTAATGGAGCGTTCAATTCTCATTCAAATTGCTCCTGTGCACCCAATTAATGGATCTGTGCAGTGAAACACACCAAATGTTTAGTTTCACTCACTGAGGAGCCAGTCACCTGGCTGGATGCTCCATTGAGTGATTCTGTCAGACGTGGAATCACAACAGGCTCTTTGTTTCTGCTATTTACACAGTCAAGGCTGGATAGGCCTGCATGACATTACCAAGACTACTGGCATTTGTAAAGTTAAATAAATCCTTTGCTCCCTCCCTCTCTGTCTGTCTGTCTGTCTGTCTGTCTGTCTGTCTGTCTGTCTGTCTGTCTGTCTGTCTGTCTGTCTGTCTGTCTGTCTGTCTGTCTGTCTGTCTGTCTGTCTGTCTGTCTGTCTGTCTGTCTGTCTGTCTGTCTGTCTGTCTGTCTGTCTGTCTGTCTGTCTGTCTGTGTCTGTCTGTCTCTCTCTCTCTCTCTCTCTCTCTCTTTCTCTTTCTCTTTCTCTGTAGCTATCTTTATTTCTCTCTCTTTCTCTCTCTCTGTATCTTTCTCTTTCATTAGGATTAATCTCCCCATCAGACTGGCTCTGCCAGTCTCTGCCTGGTTGATTGCTGGACTACCTGGTTGGAAATCCGTAGTATTTCGACTAGGCGGTGAGACTAATTAAAATCAGTGGGGGTTAATAGGCTGTCTCCCTGGCTAGACACCATGTTAATTAGAGCAGGTAGGTCTGAATGAGACAGCTATGGAGGCGGATGGGGGTTAGCTGGGAAAAGCTTATCCATTGATGCAAATCCAGTGTTATATACAGTAGCTTTATGTTAGCTGTTACATAACTTAAGAAGTAAAACTATTCTTAAACCAGGCAGAATCCCCACATTAATGTATTCAGTGCATTGAGTTAATTTCCTCCCCTCAACAGGTGAGGGTATGCTAAAGTCCGACTTGAGGAAATTCAAAGCTGAGAAGCCAGTGTTGAGAGTGTACAGGCGTCAGGATTAGTGATGTGGAACTGTGGTTCACCTCAGCCAAGCAAACATGTGTTTCCTACTCCAGTCTGATAGGGGCCTAAGCCCATATGTCTGTTCTCTATATTATCTCTGATTGGATTCCTTCATATGGCTGGTGGACATACAGCAGAGTGCTCTCAGCAGGCAAAGTGGGCTATAGTTTCTATCGCACTGAAATAAACAACAATACTGTTTTACTCACAATATTTGCAGGGGTAATTATCTCGTATCTAGGCATTTATAATGTCTGTGAGAAGGCGGCAATTATTTATGTAGATTTAAAGTAAGCAGCATAAAATGTTGTTTTGCTCAATGGAGTTGCTAGCTGCAGTAAAGTAAGAGACATGACAGAGGGAAGACATTGAGCCAAACAGAACGAACCAACCGAGCATTGCCTCGCTCTCTGAAGCAAACAGAACTTATCCAGCCTCGCTCTCTGAAGCAAACAGAACTTATCCAGCCTCGCTCTCTGAAGCAAACAGAACTTACCCAGCCTCGCTCTCTGAAGCAAACAGAACTTACCCAGCCTCGCTCTCTGAAGCAAACAGAACTTACCCAGCCTCGCTCTCTGAAGCAAACAGAACTTACCCAGCCTCGCTCTCTGAAGCAAACAGAACTTATCCAGCCTCGCTCTCTGAAGCAAACAGAACTTATCCAGCCTCGCTCTCTGAAGCAAACAGAACTTACCCAGCCTCGCTCTCTGAAGCAAACAGAACTTACCCAGCCTCGCTCTCTGAAGCAAACAGAACTTACCCAGCCTCGCTCTCTGAAGCAAACAGAACTTACCCAGCCTCGCTCTCTGAAGCAAACAGAACTTACCCAGCCTCGCTCTCTGAACTCAAAATAACTAACTCAGTCTCGCTCTCACACTCTCACGTCAGAATTAGACGGTTCTTTCAAACCTCAAATTTTGAAGTTGTCCCAAATGTCACATTTTCAAACTGTTTAAGGTTAAGTTTAGGCATTTACTCTGAATTCTTAAAGTTAGGTATTAACTCTGAATGGTTAAGGTAAGGGTTCAAATTTGGGATAGGCTTAAAACAAAAATATCACAGAACTTTCTTTCACTGGATTCAACTATGCAACCTTTGGAATCAGAGGCAGATGCTTATGCCCATCCTCCATCCCCATCGACAACGCCCTAGCAAAACCCAAACCTAGATTAAGGGAGTGCTCACTGTTGCCCCTAATGGCCGGTATCCATGTCATCAGACATGGATGGATGTCGAATACTGACTTATATCATGGGTGACCTGCCTGCTCTGTCACATGTACAAGGGAAAGACCACGTCCAGATGGGAAACTAGGGGCAACACACTGTCCTTATCTAAAACAGGGCAGAGACAGCCAAACGCCACCGGGGTTACTATCTCACAGGGTGTGTGTGTGTGTGTGTGTGTGTGTGTGTGTGTGTGTGTGTGTGTGTGTGTGTGTGTGTGTGTGTGTGTGTGTGTGTGTGTGTGTGTGTGTGTGTGTGTGTGTGTGTGTGTGTGTGTGTGTGTATATTGTGTGAAAGACAGATTATGCCTATCCCAGAACCCCACCCCCTTCCACACTTATTGCAATTTGAGGAGTGACTTTGACAAGATCAGATGACCTTGTGAGGTCGGGGAGGGCTACTGAGTGTTGTTGAGGATAGCACCACAGTGTTATGGAGCAGGGAGCTACAGGGAGGTTGAGCCCATCTCACTGCCTAATGGTCATAACAGAGAGATGAGGTAGAGGCCAATGCTTATACAGTAACCATGACAACCATGGTTTCAGGATAGAGACTGTTTGGTGGTTCGTCTCATTCTGTTTGGCTTGCAGTCAGATTTTGTGATATTGTGCGTGGGGTGTGTGTGTTGATATCTTTTATAATCCAATTTGCCATTAAAGCATTTTGATGGAGGCAAGGCTTTCTATGCATCAAACATTATTTATGTAACCATCATGATGGACTCTGACGTGTGTATGTGTTTGTGTGTGTGCTTGCCAAAAACAGGTTCTGAGACTCCAGGCCACCACACAGACAATGTGTTTAAAATGTTTTATTACCCCTTTTTTCTCCCCAATTTTGTGGAATCCAATTGGTAGTTACAGTCTTGTCTCATCGCTCCAACTCCCATATGGACTCGGGAGAGGCAAAGGTCGAGAGCCATGCGTCCTCTGAAATACAACCCAACCTAGCCACTGCTTCTTGACACAACGCACATCCAAACCGGAAGCCAGCCGCACCAATGTGTCGGAGGAAACACCGTACACCTGGCGTCCTGGTCAGCGTGCACTGCGCCCGGCCCACCACAGGAGTCGCTAGTGCGCGATGAGACAAGGATATCACTGAAAGCCAAACCCTCCCTAACCCGGATGACACTGGGCCAATTGTGCGTGGCCCCATGGACCTTCCAGTCGCGGCCGGCTGCGACAGAGCCTGGGCTCGAACCCAGAATCTCTGGTGGCACAGCCTTAGACCACTGCGCCACCCGGGAGGCCCACACAGACAATGTTATACAGGTTTCAAGGGGTTTAAATGAACAAAGCTCAGGGTTCACACCATTCACACCAGTCCCAGAGATAGTCCATGCTACTGGAGGGTTGTTAAGATGGCCGCCTCAGCCACCCGTCGGTTTCTCATCTGTTGTTGGTGCGTTTGTTCATTCTGCATTTGTACCTCGTCGTCTGTTGTCATCAAGCGTCAGTGTAACCCAGCCCATGGTCCGGTCCAGTGCAGGCCAGAGGGGGAGAGGAAAACATGCATAAGCAGAAAGCTATTCTGAGCAGACGTATTCGACCACACTGACACTTGTATGGTCCACCTCTGGTTTCAAAGTCATCGGCAGCCGGGTAGCACAACAGCAGTTCGACGTGGTCTTCTTCCTCCAGCAGCAGCCGGAAGTGAGCTCAGGTAGCTCGTTAGTCAATCCAGCCCAGGTGTGGCAGACCTGGTTCAACTCCAGTCTCCAAGGAGGCCAGTGAAGGGGGAGGAGTCTACTGTACAATAAACAATTAGGATACACAAGAGGGAGAAACACAGCATAGGCGTGTACTTGTATTTATTATGGATCACCATCATAAATAAATAAAACAGTACATATAGCATTATTACATCACTACATACAGTACCAGTCAAAAGTTTGGACACACCTACTCATTTCAGGGTTTTTCTTTATTGTTACTATTTTCTGCATTGTAGAATAATAGTGAAGACATCATATCTATGAAATAACACATTTGGAATAATGTAGTAACCTGTAACGAGTGCGCTGAGAGTCGGGAAGCAAGTTCAGGGAGTGAGTGTTTTAATAAATAAAAATAAACAATGAACACGAAACACAAACAACGCACTGTCATGAAAAACAGAGTCAATATACGTGACAGTACCCCCTTCCAGACGTGCGGGCCCAGCCGCAGGACGCCGTCAAAGGGGATGAATACGGGGATCAGGAGTGGACCGGTCACCTCTGCTGATGCGCGAGAACCTGTCACACCAGCTGAGGCATGGGGGGCTGCCGAGTCACTTGGGGCGCGGGAATCTGACAAATCGGTTGAGGCAGGGGAGCCTGGCGATCCAGCTTAGGCATTGGAACCTGATGAGCCGGTGGAAGCGGGGGAGCCTGGCGATCCAGCTCAGGCATGGGAACCTGATGAGCCGTTGGAAGCAGGGGAGACTGGCGATCCAGCTCAGGCATGGGAACCTGATGAGCCGTTGGAAGCGGGGAGCCTGGCGATCCAGCTCAGGCATGGGAACCTGATGAGCCATTGGAAGCGGAGAGCCTGGGAATCCGGATTAGGCATGGGAACCTGATGAGCCGTTGGAAGCGGGGGAGCCTGGCGATCCGGCTGAGGCATGGGAACCTGATGAGCCGTTGGAAGCGGAGGAGCCTGGCTATCCAGCTTAGGCATGGGAACCTGACGAGCCATTGGAAGCGGGGAGACTGGCGATCCAGCTCAGGCATGGGAACCTGATGAGCCGTTGGAAGCGGAGGAGCCTGGGAATCCGGATTAGGCATGGGAACCTGATGAGCCGTTGGAAGCGGGGGAGCCTGGCGATCCGGCTGAGGCATGGGAACCTGATGAGCCGTTGGAAGCGGAGGAGCCTGGCGATCCAGCTTAGGCATGGGAAGCTGATGAGCCGTTGGAAGCGGGGGAGACTGGCGATCCGGCTGAGGCATGAAAGCCCGACGTGCCGGCTGAGGCAGGGGAGCCTGGGAATCCGGCTTAGGCATGGGAACCTGACGAGCCGTTGGAAGCGGGGGAGACTGGCGATCCAGGCATGAAAGCCCGACGTGCCGGCTGAGGCAGGGGAGCCTGGGAATCCGGCTTAGGCATGGGAAGCTGCCGAGTCAGCTGGGGCGCGGGAACCTGACAAATCGGTTGAGGCAGGGGAGCCTGGCGATCCAGTTTAGGCATGGGAACCTGATGAGCCGTTGGAAGCGGGGGAGCCTGGCGATCCAGCTTAGGCATGGGAACCTGATGAGCCGTTGGAAGCGGAGGAGCCTGGGAATCCGGCTTAGGCATGGGAACCTGATGAGCCGTTGGAAGCGGGGGAGACTGGCGATGCGGCTGAGACATGAAAGCCCGACGTGCCGGCTGAGGCAGGGGAGCCTGGGAATCCGGCTTAGGCATGGGAACCTGACGAGCCGTTGGAAGCGGGGGAGACTGGCGATCCAGGCATGAAAGCCCGACGTGCCGGCTGAGGCTGGGGAGCCTGGGAATCCGGCTTAGGCATGGGAAGCTGCCGAGTCAGCTGGGGCGCGGGAACCTGACAAATCGGTTGAGGCAGGGGAGCCTGGCGATCCAGCTTAGGCATGGGAACCTGATGAGCCGTTGGAAGCGGGGGAGCCTGGCGATCCGGCTGAGGCATGGGAACCTGATGAGCCGTTGGAAGCGGAGGAGCCTGGCGATCCAGCTTAGGCATGGGAACCTGATGAGCCGTTGGAAGCGGGGGAGCCTGGCGATCCGGCTGAGGCATGG
This sequence comes from Oncorhynchus tshawytscha, assembly GCF_018296145.1. Lineage (NCBI taxonomy): Eukaryota > Metazoa > Chordata > Actinopteri > Salmoniformes > Salmonidae > Oncorhynchus > Oncorhynchus tshawytscha. The sequence continues at coordinate 34,604,233 of NC_056450.1, read as the reverse complement.
GAACCTGATGAGCCGTTGGAAGCGGGGGAGCCTGGGAATCCGGCTTAGGCATGGGAACCTGATGAGCCGTTGGAAGCGGGGGAGACTGGCGATCCGGCTGAGTCATGGGAACCTGATGAGCCGTTGGAAGCGGGGGAGACTAGCGATCCAGGCATGAAAGCCTGACGTGCCGGCTGAGGCAGGGGAGCCTGGGAATCCGGCTTAGGCATGGGAAGCTGCCGAGTCAGCTGGGGCGCGGGAACCTGACAAATCGGTTGAGGCAGGGGAGCCTGGCGATCCAGCTTAGGCATGGGAACCTGATGAGCCGTTGGAAGCGGGGGAGCCTGGCGATCCAGCTTAGGCATGGGAACCTGATGAGCCGTTGGAAGCGGGGGAGCCTGGCGATCCAGCTTACGCATGGGAACCTGACGAGCCATTGGAAGCGGGGGAGACTGGCGATCCGGCTGAGACATGAAAGCCCGACTAGCCGGCTGAGGCAGGGAAGCTTGATGATCTGGTTGAGGCATGAGAGCCTGTAGCAGTTCCCCGACCCGACGTCATATGTTTCCACAGCCACTGTCTCAGCCTGTGACAGGGCATACACGTGACTCCTGGGAATGTGGCGTCTACCAGGAGATTTATCGCACAATTCCCCCGTCGATGGTGTGGTAATTGAGTTGCCTTCTTTTTGGAGAAGGCGAGAGCCAAATTTCCGTTGCCATGAAACAGTGGGGTCATGACATGCTAACCAGGTTAGGCCTAGCACCATGGGAAACACAGGAGAGTCAATAAGAAAGAGACTGATTCTCTCTGTGTGACCCCCCTGTGTCACCATGCCCAGAGGAGCGGTGGCCTCCCTAATCATCCCTGACCCTAATGGTTGACTATCTAAAGCGTGAACTGGGAAGGGCATAGCCACAGGAACGATGGGGATCACTAACCTATGGGCAAATGATCTGTCAATAAAATTCCCAGCCGCCCCTGAATTGACGAGCGCCTTATGCTGGGAATGCGGGGAAAACTCAGGAAAAGTAACAAACAAAAACATGTGTGCAACAGAGGGCTCTGAGTGAAAATGGTGCCTTCTCACCCGAGGTGACGTCAGAATGCCCTGCCTGCTGCCTCGACCCCCAAAGGAACCAACCCGGCACCGACCGGCAGTGTGACCACTGCGGCCACAGATGGCGCATGAGACGGAACCCCTTCCAGTCTCCCTGAGAGCAGCACCACCCAGCTCCATGGGCATCGGAGCGGTGGTGCTGGGGGATGGAACCAACAGACCCCGATTTGGACGTCCACGGGTAGCCAGCAGGTTATCCAGCCGAATGGACAGGTCCACAAGCAGGCCAACTCTCGACGGACGTCGACGCGCACACTGCAGCGATAGTGGTCGATCAGGGCCCTGTCGTTCAATCCCACTCCGGGGGTCAGGGTCCGAAAGTCCAAAGCAAACTCCTGTGCACTCCTCGTCCCCTGCCGCAGACGGAAAAGTCATTCAACCGCCACTCTACCCTCGGGCGGGTGGTCGAAGACTGCCCAGAAACAACCGGTGAACTCCTCAAAGTGGTCCAGCACCGCATCTTCTTCCACCCACATGGCATTGGCCCACTCCAGGGCTTTTCCCGAGAGGCATGAGATGAGGGCGGACACCCTTTCACGGCCCGAAGGAGGTATTTCTCAAACTGCAGCAGAAAACCCTGGCAGCAGGCAGTCGTAACATCATACTCCCCGGGGAGGGCAAGGCTTATCCCACTGGAACCAGGTGCAGGGGGAGCGAGTAGTGGAGGCCCCTGTTGTGCTAGTGGAGGTGCTGGAGGAACTCTCCGTCTCTCCCAGCGGTCCATATCTTGGACGACGCGGTCCATAGCGGCGTTGAGATGGTGGAGCATCGCTGTGTGTTCCTGGACGCGCTCCTCGACAACGATACCAGGGGCACCTGCTCCTGCTGACTCCATATTTGGGTGTGGTATTCTGTAAGGGGTGCGTACCTGGTGGCAGCGAAGTCAGAGCAGAACTGGGTAATAACTGGAGCAGTTTAATATATATGCTTATATAAGACTGCTTTGCAAACATTTTACACTACATTCTGTTGTGGTCAAGTGATTCTAAACAGGGTTTAGCCTAGAGGTAACCATCAGTCACTCACATTGACCGGTACTTCCGCCAGCATGTTCTCTTGCACCAAACAGTTGCTCCTATTCAAGTTAGGATATTTCACCTTGTCTTGCTGCAAAGCCTCAGATATTGTGCATTATTACTTCATCAACAAATTCAAAACTGGTGACCTAACCCAGGGTCAGCATTTTTTTAAAAACTGAGATTGTCGTATCTGTCTTCAATGTGTTCATGACAGGTGTTAGCATTATGAGTTAGGCAATACATTCCTTCTCTGTTGGTACTCTATATTTAAGCAATAAGGCCGGAGGGGTGTGGTATATGGCCAAAATACCACGGCTAAGGGCTGTTCTTATGCATGATGCAATGCGGAGTGCCTGAATACAACCCTTTAGTAAAAATAAATGTCTTGTCAGGTATATTGGCCTGTTGGGGGAGTCATATACCACCTGGGGAGACCTCTGGGGTGGTTGGGGTCTTTGAGGTTTCTTATTGCTATTATAAACTGGTTAAACTGGTTTGGTGTGTTTGGACCATTCTAGTTTGTTGGTGATGTGGACACCAAGGAACTTGAAGCTCTCAACCTGCTCCACTACAGCCCTGTTGATGAGAATGTGGGCGTGCTCGGTCCTCCTTTTCCTGTAGTCCACAATCATCTCCTTAGTCTTGGTTACGTTGAGGGATAGGTTGTTATTCTGGCACCACCCGGCCAGGTCTCTGACCTCCTCCCTATAGGCTGTCTCGTCATTGTCGGTGATCAGATCACTGTTGTGTCGTCTGCAAACTTAATGATGGTGTTGGAGTCGTGCCTGGCCATGCAGTCGTGGGTGAACAGGGAGTACAGGAGGGGACTGAGCACGCACCCCTGGAGGGCTCCAGTGTTGAGGATGACCATGTTCACACATTATGTGCATACCAGTGGACCCATATTGAAAATATATTCTAGTCTCAATGTGACCGCCTGGTTCAGTACGGGATTGGTGATGGATTAATGGATATATAACATTTTGAGGCACAAATGCCTGTTATTTGAACATCTTTAAATGTATCCCATGCTTACAGCCCTCGTAACTCCCTGTCCCTTAAACCCTATAAGTCTAAGCACCATAATCCCTTTATCCCCCGGTAAATGTATTTACTCTATCTCATCTGCGCCTGTTACCAATTAGACGGAGCCGTGTCAAACCTTGCCGAGAGGAGTGCTGGGGACTTAAAAAGAGGTAATTAACGAGCAAAAGTAAACTACCTCTGATCCTGTGTCTCGTCTCCTCTCCTCTTCCCTCCTCTCATCTATTCTCCTCTCCTCTCAGTCAGACAAACAACCCTTTTATGATGGCTAGTATCCATGTTATGACGTTTGGAGACAAGCTGTGAGGAGAAATCAAATCATTAGAATGGTAACATCTTATCTATTTGATTAAAGGCAAACATGCAGCTAAATGTTAATCAAGTAAATAGCCATGAGGTACTCCAAACATCCACAGGGGATGGTAATAATGAGCAATGTTGCCTGAGACCTGTGATAACTCCCTAAACTGGTGCCTAGTCTTTAGCTTAGTAAAGGCACTTAGATGACTACTAGCATTTGGCCCATATGGAGATTGTTCCTGGCCTCTAATTGCCTTTTACCTTACCTGCTCTCTGTTGAACTTTCCTCCTCGTCCCCCCTGCATCCTCCTCCTTTATTCTCCTCCTCCTTTACCTTCCTCCTCATCCTTTACCCTCCTTGTCCCCCCTCCTCTTTTACCCTCCTCCTCCTCCTTAACCCTCCTCCTCCTCCCCGCGACACCAGCTAAAGGTCTTGTTCGTCTACCATCGGACAGTGGGCAGAATCTCCTTTACTCAGGTGTTCTCTGGGTCACCTGCCAAACAAACACCTAGCCCTGCAGTAAGAAGGTGGGGCCGATGCCAAATCAATAGAGCCTTGGAGCAAGTAACTAAAACTACAGCTGTGATGGCTGACACCATTACTAACTAGGTTTCTCACAAAAATGTTGATTTGATTTGTCTGAATGACAAAATCTACCCTAAATACTGTGCATAAGGAAAGGTCATGTCATGGAAACATGTATTTTTCCATCGTTATATTTTTCATTCATCTTCATGTGTCTCCGGCCGGCTGATACAGATGGTGTTGATATCACTCTGTGATATTAGTTCATTTCTGCTGCTTAGCTCCAAATGGTTGTCTTCATTATTTATATCCATATTAGCAATTAACCATGACCTTATTAGAGATTAATTATATTCATTTGTTCATTCAGACATACTGAGTTCAATTGAGTACAGACAATTAAATAAACAACAAAGACGGAATGCAACATGACATTTTATTAAATAGTTTGGGGAATGGTCTTGTCTAAGAGGGGAAGCCTTGTGCGAGGCTGCTGGCACTGAAACACCCCTGCTGAGGGAAAGGAGTTCCAATGAGGGCTTTGAAGGTTATTATAGCTGGTGGTGGTGGGGAGGTAGAGGGTTGTCCAGAACTGTTCATGAAAAACAGCAAGTGAGAGAACGAGGGTAAGATAACATGTAAATACATCCCAACATTTATGCCACTTGGTTGAGAGAGAGGAAGGTGATAATTGCAAGTGGGAGGAATGTGCGTTCATGTGCCGTGCTTATAGGCTATATGGTAAATAGGTGAATGACGTTCTTCACATGGCTAATAGGAAAGAGGAGAAGCAACAAGACGCTATGCTGATGATGATACGTTTGTATTCATTTCCACTATGCGCGTAGAATAGGAAAGTGTATTATGTTATGTTACTGGATGAAGTTAAAGGTGCATTCATACCAGCCTTTCTGGTTGAACTTTCCTAAAATACATACAGTGCAATCGGAAAGTATTCAGACCCCTTGACTTTTTCCACTAAAATGTATTCAATCATTTTTTTGCCCTCATCAATCTACATACAATACCCCATAATAACTAAACAAAAACAGGTTTTTAGAAATGTCTGCAAATGTATTAAAAATAACAAACTGAAATACCTTATTTACATAAGTATTCAGACCATTTGCTATGAGACTCAAAATTGAGCTCAGGTGCATCCTGTTTCCATTGATCATCTGTGAGGTGTTTCTACAACTTGATTGGAGTCCACCTGTTGTAAATTCTATTAATTGGATTTGGAAAGGCACATACCTGTCTATATAATGTCCCACAGTTGGCAGTGCAAGTCAGAGCAAAAACCAAGCTGTGCTGTTGACAGGATTGTGTCGAGGCACAGATCTGGGGAAGGGTACCAAAAAATGTCTGCAGCATTGAAGGTCCCCAAGAACACAGTGGCCTCCATCATTCTTAAATGGAAGAACTTGGCACCATCCCTACGGTGAAGCATGGTGGTGGCAGCATCATGCTGTGTGGATGTTTTTCAGTGGCGGGGACTAGGAGACTAGTCAGGATCAAGAGAAAAATGAACAGAGAAAAGTACAGAGAGATCCTTGATGAAAACCTGCGAAGGTTCACTTTCCAACAGGACAACAACCCTAAGCACACAGCCAAGACAACGCAGGAGTGGCTTCGGGACAAGCCTCTGAATGTCCTTGAGTGAGTGGCCCAGCTAGAGCCCGGACTTGAACCCGATCAAACATCTCTGGAGAGACCTGAAAATAGCTGTGCAGCAACGCTCCCCATCCAACCTGACAGAGCTTGAGAGGATCTGCAGAGAAGAATGGGAGAAACTCCCCAAATACAGGTGTGCCAAGCTTGTAGCGTCTTAACCAAGAAGACTAGAGGTTGTAATCGCTTCAACAAAGTACTACGTAAAGGGTCTGAATACTTATGTAAATGTTATATTTCCGTTGTTTTTTTGCAAAAATGTTTTTGCTTTGTCATTATGGGGTACTGTGTGTAGATTGATGAGGGAAACAACAATGTAATCAGTTTTAGAATAAGGCTGTAACATAATAAAATGTGGAAGAAGTCAAGGGGTCTGAATACTTTCCGAATGCACTGTACACATGCCCCCCTACTTCATATCTCAATCGTTCTTCTTTGGCTGTGTAATAATTCATTTGCGGACTCTGTTTATTATGTGATTAATTCCATCCCCACTAGGCTCCTGCTCAATATGCTTTTCAGATATAAAGTCAAAGAAAAGAAAATGGCTTCAGTACCAGAACTTGTACCTTTGTGTCTCACTGAAACAAGCCATTTATTGAAGTCCTTCTGTAGTAGTGACCACAGCAGACAGAGCAGAGCCCAGCCTCCAGTCATAGTATGTTAATGCAGGCAGCACTCCAGAGGCAGAGTTGGACTGTATTCAGAGTAAATGAATCCATTCCTTAATTATACGTAATCTGCTTTGCTCTGTGGCATATGTGATTGTTTGCTAACCTCACATGTTGTTCCCCCGTAAAAGGCCTGTTCTGGTCGTGACTTATTAGGAAAAGGGGAAGGGTTTGGCTTTGGGGAATAGCTACAATAAAGGCTTGTCTTCATAAAAAAGGCAAGCATCTAAAGCTGCTCCCAGTGTGATTAGAAAACAGCCTTGAATTGAATCTATAGTCAGTTAAAGAATGCCCAGTTTAGATGGTGAACACGTCTGGAGCAGTGTTGGTGGTCAAAACATTAGGAACATCTGCTCTTTCCATCACCTGTTAAATCCACTTCAACAAGGGGACGGGGTTTCCCAATATTCGGAAGTGAATGTGATTTTTTAAGCATTAAGACTATTTAGGATCCTTCTTACTTCATCAATATTACTTTTGAAGAAAAAATACACGTCATATTAGGGACATTATACCAGTAGTGTCACGACTCCTACTGAAGGTGGCTCCCCTTCCTGTTCGGGTGGCGCTCGGCGGTCGTCGTCACCGGCCTACTAGCTGCCACGGATCCTTTTCCTCCCCCTTGTCTGTTTATTAGTTACACCTGTGTTTTAGTTAGGTTAATTGGTTGGGCTTTATTATCCAGCCGGTTCCGCCTGCTGGGTGTGCGGGATTGTTTTATGTGTAGTCTAGTGCACGCTTGTAAGTCACGGTTTTGTGTGTACGTGTTCGGGACTGTTTAGTTCCCCTGTGTTTTGGGGCATTTGTTTGAGTGGCGCCGTTACTCTGAACTCTCTGTTTCCTGCGTCTGTCTTCTTCCTCCACTACACCCCGGGCATTACAAGTAGCTCAATATACGGTGTTTCTTCATCATTTTTCTCACAAACTACCAATAAAAGACAACTCTTTCACTGACAACATGATCTGCCCTAGTGTTCTGGAACCTTCTGTATGAAAATAATTTAACAAAAATGAATCTATTAACGCTAATGTGGTTTAGTCTAAAAAGGAAAGATATTCAATAGTTGTACTGTGCTTGAGCTGACAACTGTTGAATAGCTTTTAAAAAGAATGAAGAAATGTGAGAGGTTTGCTACTCAAGAGTCTTTATGAAAACACGCTGCCTTTCTGTGTGCTTATTAGCCTGTGCTGTGTGTGTTTAGCCTTATGAATCAGACAAGTTTGCTTAGAGAAGTGATGAATAACTCCATATCAAAGATGCTTGTTATCCCTGTCTGGAAGGAATATTGTCTCTCACTCTCTCTCTCTCGCTCTCTCTCTCTCTCTCTGTCTCTCTCTCTCTCACACACACACAAATGCACGCACGCACGCACGCCCGTGCACACACGCCCACACACACACACACACACACACACACACACACACACACACACACACACACACACACACACACACACACACACACACACACACACACACACACACACATACACACACGCACACACACCTTCCTCTCTCTCCCATCACTCTCATCTCATCTCTCTCTTCTCTCTCTCTCTCAATCTCTCAATTCAACTCAAAAGGCTTTCTCACTCTCTCAGTAGCATTAGAGATGGAAGACTCTTTACACAACATTATGATGACACAAACTAGGTCCAGGAGAGATACTTGTGTAAAGAGACGGATGTAAATCAAATCTCTCTTTAAGAAATTACATCTACACCACATACCCCCTCTGAGTGGTACAGAGTAAAGACAACCTCTCTCCCACACCACATGTCCCTGCAAGAATTACCTTAATTACCTTAATACCAATGGACAGAATTTTTGTTCTTTTAAAATATACACACATTTGTAAATCATTGCATTAATCAAGTGTGCAACATTATGTGCAATATGGTTTAGATGCTCCTGTATAGTTTGAATTGCTATCCTTATTTTTGTTAGTCTATATACTATGGTATTTACAGTATGCTAATAGCTGAACTCACACATGAAACAGGAATGTGGCTTTGGCCCCACCACACCCAAGGCTAGTGTAAACAGAAAAGTTGCAAATCTGATGTTGAAGAAATACAGATCTCACAAGACATACTGTATTTTACCAATCCATCCTAAGGAGTAAATGCCAGACGGACAGACAGATATCTATTTGAGGTATTTTTTAGAGCCAAAAGTGGCCACCCAGATGTATCCCTACCTGTCATAGGCTTCTCAACCTTTACACTTGCGTGTGTGTGTGTTTGTGTGTCTGTGGCGCTGTGTGCGAGTGAGTGTGTATGTTTGTGTTCTTTATGTAAGTAGCACCAGTCACAAAACAATTGAAAGTGCGCCTGATCCAGCTCCATTGTCAAATAGCCATGCCTTTTCCCCCTTCAACTTGAGGTAGCTGAAAACAGAGGAAGCATCCAATGTGGTTCAGCATCAGCTTCAGTGAGACCTGTCTAGTTCAGTAAGTAGCCTACCTCGGGCACTCAGACTCTAACTCCAAGATAATCAAAATTAGTAGGAAGGGCGTGTTCTGAATGTTAATTCCACACCCTAGAATTACAGAGCGTAGTTGTCTGCTGTATGATTCCTGCTGATTAGAGTTTCGCACAAAGTCTTGTACAGCTGACCTTGTGGGGAGACACAATTCAGTCCCATTTAAAATCCTATTTTCCCTAACCCCTAAACCTAACCCTAACCCGTTCCGTTACCCTAACCCTAACCTTCACCCAAAAACCTAACCTTAACCATAAACCTAACCCTATCTCCTAACCCTAACCCTTTAATGTAATTCTAACTCTAACACGAATTCTAAACTTAACCTTAAACCCCCTAAAAATAGCATTTGACCCCGTGCGGACTAACAAAATGTCCCCAGTTGGTCAGATTTTTGTTTGTTTACTATTCTTGTGGACACACACACACACACACACACACACATGTCGTTTTGAACATTGAAGTGTTTATCAATTGCTTTCAGATGATGAAATATATTCTGTAAAGATTCAAGAAGTTACTTTTTTTGAATATTTGCAGAATATTCCCCAATAAGGTTTAGAAACATACACCTAATATGGCACCTAATATTTCCATCTGCAGTCCAGCTTCTCCTGCACTAACATGATTTCCCTATTTTGACCTTTTCATCTCCTTCCTTCCTCTGGCCAGTGGATTACAGCACTCTGTAGTTATAGCCAAGCCGCTCAAGATCCAAGGTGAGGTCTGTACAGGTGCATCAAAGCAGGGACCGAGAGATTGAAAAACAGCTTCTATCTCAAGGCCATCAGATTGTTAAATAGCCATCACTAGCCGGCCTCCGCCCAGTACGCTGCCCTGAACTTAGTCACTGTCACTAGCTAACTACCACCCGGTTACTCATCTCTGCATCTTAGAGGCTGCTGCCCTATGTTAATAGATATGGAACAATAGTCACTTTAATAATGGAACACTGGTCACTTTAATCATTTTTACACTCTGTTTTACCCGTTTCATATGTACAGTGCAATCGGAAAGTATTCAGACCGCCTTACTTTTTCCTCATTTTGTTACGTTACAGCCTTAAACAAAATATATTCAATTAATTATTTTAATCATCCATCTCCCATAATGACGAAGTGAAAACAGATTTTTTTGAAATGTTGGAAAGTTGAATACATTTTTAAAAATAATACCTTATATACATAAGTATTCAGACCCTTTGCTATGAGACTCGAAATTGAGCTCAGTTGCGTTCTGTTTCCATTGATCAGCCTTGAGATGTTTCTACATCTTGATTGGAGTCCACCTGTGGTAAATTCAATTGATTGGACATGATTTGGAAAGGCACACACCTGTCTATAAAAGGTCCCACAGTTGTCAGAGCAAAAACCAAGCCATGAGGTTGAAGGAATTGTCCATAGAGCTCAGAGACAGGATTGTGTCGAGGCACAGGTCTGGGGAAGTGTACCAAAATATTTACTGCAGCAATGAAGGTCCCAAAGAACACAATGCCCTCCATAATTCTTAAATGGAAGAAGTTTGGAACCACCAAGACCATTCCTAGAGCTGGTCGGCCAGCCAACCTGAGCAATGGGGTGAGAAGGGCCTTGGTCCGAAAGGTTACCAAGAACTCTCATCACTCTGACAGAGCTCCAGAGTTAATCTGAAGAGATGGGAGAACCTTCCAGAAAGACAACCATCTCTGCAGCACTCCACCAATCAGGCCTTTATGGTAGTGTGGCCAGACGGAAGCCAGTCTTCAGTAAAAGGAACATGACAGCCCGCTTGGAGTTTGCCAAAAGGCACCTAAAGGACTCACAGACCACGAGAAACAAGGGACTGAATACTCATGTAAAAGTTTTTTATTTGTAATACATTTGCTAAAATGTCTAAACCTGTTTTTGCTTTGTCATTATTGGGGTATTGGGTGTAGATTGTTGAGAAAATCACCCCCAATGTAATCCATTTTAGAATAAGGCTGTAACATAACAAAATGTGGAAGAAGTCTGAATACTTTCCGAATGCACTGTACTATTCTGCCCTACCAAGCAAAAAGGCCGTAACTGCTCATAGCGTGGAGCTTGTAACGTCTGCTTCCAACTCACACTCTCAAACATATAGAGCCCCTGAACACAGCTCACTTTCCAGCCCACTTTCCAACTCACACGCTCAAACATATAGAGCCCCTGAACACAGCTCACTTTCCAGCCCACTTTCCAACTCACACTCTCAAACATATAGAGCCCCTGAACACAGCTCACTTTCCAGCCCACTTTCCAACTCACACTCTCAAACATATAGAGCCCCTGAACACAGCTCACTTTCCAGCCCACTTTCCAACTCACACTCTCAAACATATAGATCACTTTCCAGCCCACTTTCCAGCTCACACTCTCAAACATATAGATCCCCTGAACGCAGCTCACTTTCCAGCCCACTTTCCAACTCACACTCTCAAACATATAGAGCCCCTGAACGCAGCTCACTTTCCAGCCCACTTTCCAGCTCACACTCTCAAACACGTAAATCCCCCGAATGCAGCTCACTCTCCAGATGCCAATCACCTGAATTCTAATCACCTGTTCACACACCTGTATGTCATTATCACACACTATTTAGTTCAGTTCCTTGCACCCCATCATTGTGAGATATTGTTTGTTTTGTGACGCACTTCTATTCTGAGTTCTGTTTTTCCCGTAATTGTATCCTCCCGTGTATGATGGTTTTGGCCTGTCTCACTAACGATGCCTTTTGCCATTCCCTGCCTGTACTTTACCCTGTCGGATTTCCTTTAATCAAGCTATTGCCTGATCTCCTGGACGACATTACTAGCCTTTTCCCTGCCTGTACTGTTGCCTTTTTGGAAGCCCTGTGTATGACTTTCTGCCTGCCCCTGGACCCAGCTACCTGCCCCCTGTGGTCCTTTACCAATAAACACCTGCTGCGCCCTGTGCTTGAAACCAGCTCTCTGTCTCCCTTCGTGTTCATTACAGAACTGAGAAACATGGTATATACAGTGCCTTGTGAAAGTATTCGGCCCCCTTGAACTTAGCGACCTTTTGCCACATTTCAGGCTTCAAACATAAAGATATAAAACTGTATTTTTTTGTCAAGAATCAACAACAAGTGGGACACAATCATGAACTGGAACGACATTTATTGGGTATTTCAAACTTTTTTAACAAATCAAAAACTGAAAAATTGGGCGTGCAAAATTTATGAGGCTGGTTGAGAGAATGCCAAGAGTGTGCAAAGCTGTCATCAAGGCAAAGGGTGGCTATTTGAAGAATCTCAAATATAAACTATATTTTGATTTGTTTATTAACACTTTTTTGGTTACTACACAATTCCATATGTGTTATTTTATAGTGTTGATGTCTTCACTATTATTCAACAATGTAGAAAATAGTAAAAATAAAGAAAAAACATTGAATGAGTAGGTGGGTCCAAACTTTTGACTGTTAAAGTATATATATTTATACTCCGGATTCCGACATTGCGCTCCTTAATATTGACTTTTTACTTTTAGATTTTTGTGTATTGTTGTGTACTGTTAGATGTTAATGCACTGTTGGAGCTGAGAACACAAGCATTTTGTTACACCCACAATAACATCTGCTCAGTAAACTCACTGTCAACTGTGTTTATTTTCAGCAAACTTAACATGTGTAAATATTTGTATGAACATAAGATTCAACAACTGAAACACAAACTGAACAAGTTCCACAGACATGTGACTAACAGAAATTGAATAATGTGTTCCTGAACAAAGGAGGGTCAAAATCCACCTCCAAAATCAAAAGTAACAGTCAGTATCTGGTGTGGCCACCAGCTGCATCTCCTCCTCATGGACTGCACCAGATTTGCATCTCACAGTACGGACATTGCAATTTATTGCCCTGGCCACATCTGCAGTCCTCATGCCTCCTTGCAGCATGCCTAAGGCACGCTCAGTCAGACGAGCAGGGACCCTGGGCATCTTTCTTTTGGTGTATTTCAGAGTTAGTAGAAAGGCCTCTTTAGTGTCCTAAGTTTTTATAATTGTGACCTTAATTGCCTAACGTCTGTAAGCTGTTAGTGTCTTAACAACTGTTCCACAGGTGCATGTTCATGAATTGTTATTGGTTCATTGAACAAGCATGGGAAACTGTGTGTAAACCCTTTACAATGAAGATCTGTGAAGGTATTTGGCTTTTTACAAATTATCTTTGAAAGACAGGGTCCTGAAAAAGGAATGTTTCTTTTTTTGCTGAGTTTATGTATGTGACTAATAAAATCTGATTTGATTTGAAATCAACGTCTGTCCAGGTACCCTGGACATCGGGAGATTACTTAAAAACCTGCCACTTTGGGCAACGGTGAGCGCTAGTAGGCTTGCGGTTTGCTAGGGTGTTGTGCATGGTGATGGTACATTTGTATAAGCCGCGACCTCCGAGGGTCACTTTTTTAATCCTAGCGCTTCGCAATCTATTCCAAACCGAAATATGAAGTTTTTGGACAGTTAATCATCCTGAAGAATGATAATAACAGGCTAATGATGAACATCCTAGAAAGACAGGCACCACTCCTGGGAACACTGCATCAGAATAGAGAGGGAATTAATTACACTCTCTCTTCATTAGAGCTTTTCTATACCAAATTTGAATTCCGCAGAAAATCAATCATCTCTACAGAGTCTGAGCAGATGCTTTAGTTTGCCGTTTGCTCACGACAAGTTTTACTGGAGCTGTCAAAGACCGTTGATTTAACATTGGTGTGTGTGTGTGCGTGTGAGAGAGAGATGCTTACCAGAGAAGATTCCTCCCAGACAGGGATAACAAACCTATTTGATATAGAGTTATTGATTGCTTCTGTAAGCAAACTTTTCTGATTCATAAGGCTTATACACAATCATCCAGGTCACCCGTGATACAAGTCAGTATTCAATGTCCATTTATGTCTGAGGACGTTGGGAGATGACATGGAACCAACCACTAGGGGCAAGAGTGAGCACTGTTACTTTCAAGTAGGTTTTGGTTCTTCTCGGGCGTTGTGGACGGGAATGGCAGATTGGCATAAGCATCTGCCTCTGATTCTAAAGTTAAAGGTTGGAAGTTCAAATCCACAATAGGAAGTTGTTTTGAAAATGTTGTTAAGCCTATCCCAAACCTTAACCATTCAGAGTTAATGCCTAACCTTAACCTCTCTAGGATAGGGGACGCTTGCGTCCCACTTGGCCAAAAGCCAGGGGAAATGCAGCGCGGCAAATTCAAATAAAATTATATCAAAATCAAAATGTCATTAAATCACACATGTAAGATACTAAATTAAAGCTACACTCGTTGTGAATCGGTTATAGAGGTTGGTCATGTGCTGCCACAGGTTGTTGTCAATGTTGTAGAGGTATCGGTATCCATTGGTTTCTGAGATCACATCCTGGGATGGAATCTTCTGACGATGAGACTGTAGCTGTGTGTCTTTGCTCCTCTGCCATGTGTTGCATCCGGTTCAAAGGACCAATGTAACTGAATGAAGGTTTATGACTGGGTTATGGTGATGCCCACCTACTGTAGTGGTAGTGTAAGTGATAGTGGTCTCTGTAATAAACAGGCAGAAAGAGAATGGATCCATCACACAGTGTCAGTTATGGCTATGTAAAAGCAATAGAATACATAACTTTGTAATACTGTAGAAAGGTGATATGTAGGCTAGCAGAGCAATGAAAGTAGTGTACATAATGGCTAAGGTATTGACAGCAGCTAGTAGGTCAAACATAGCACGCAAGGAACATAGCAGACTATATACAAGGGAATGGCAGAAGCATTAGCGGTGTTAGCAGTGTTGGCTATAGAAGGCTAGTAGGCTAACATGCTTCATCATAGTGTACTATACAGACGGGCTAACAAAGCATATAATATGTGACCGACCGGCTCAATTCGGTCTTATGTAGCAATGAAAGTAGAGACTCAGAGCTAGAAAATGGTATATCAGACACTACAGTTGAGGAACAATGGGCTTGACTTTGAGAAATGGCCCTTGAATGTTTTGGTACCTACTGGATAGATCTTCTTTGTCTACACCCATTCAGCATCGTTCACATCCTCTTAAGCTTTAGCTCCACCCATCTCTTTAAAGATCTACGTGAGGCCATGTGCTAAACAACCAAATGTTTCAAGACTAAAGGCTGGTTTATACTACAGGTACTACAGGTACAGGTTCATGAATTTAATCTGGAGTGCCAGAGTGTGCTCTGGCTGTTTGTAAATTCAGAGCGTTATTAGATTGGCTGTTTGTAAACTTAGAGCGTTATTAGATTGGCCGTTTGTAAACTTAGAGCGTTATTAGATTGGCCGTTTGTAAACTTAGAGCGTTATTAGATTGGCTGTTTGTAAACTTAGAGCGTTATTAGATTGGTTGTTTGTAAACTTAGAGCGTTATTAGATTGGCTGTTTGTAAACTTAGAGCGTTATTAGATTGGCTGTTTGTAAACTTAGAGCGTTATTAGATTGGCTGTTTGTAAACTTAGAGCGTTATTAGATTGGCTGTTTGTAAACTTAGAGCGTTATTAGATTGGCTGTTTGTAAACTTAGAGCGTTATTAGATTGGCTGTTTGTAAACTTAGAGCGTTATTAGATTGGCTGTTTGTAAACTTAGAGCGTTATTAGATTGGCTGTTTGTAAACTTAGAGCGTTATTAGATTGGCTGTTTGTAAACTTAGAGCGTTATTAGATTGGTTGTTTGTAAACTTAGAGCGTTATTAGATTGGCTGTTTGTAAACTTAGAGCGTTATTAGATTGGCTGTTTGTAAACTTAGAGCGTTATTAGATTGGCTGTTTGTAAACTTAGAGCGTTATTAGATTGGCTGTTTGTAAACTTAGAGCGTTATTAGATTGGCTGTTTGTAAACTTAGAGCGTTATTAGATTGGCTGTTTGTAAACTTAGAGCGTTATTAGATTGGCTGTTTGTAAACTTAGAGCGTTATTAGATTGGCTGTTTGTAAACTTAGAGCGTTATTAGATTGGCTGTTTGTAAACTTAGAGCGTTATTAGATTGGTTGTTTGTAAACTTAGAGCGTTATTAGATTGGCTGTTTGTAAACTTAGAGCGTTATTAGATTGGCTGTTTGTAAACTTAGAGCGTTATTAGATTGGCTGTTTGTAAACTTAGAGCGTTATTAGATTGGCTGTTTGTAAACTTAGAGCGTTATTAGATTGGCTGTTTGTAAATTCAGAGTGCTTCGCTCTTGGAACTTTCAGAGCACACACTGGACGCTCTGGCCAAAAAGTAGGTTTTTCACAAGTATTACGGTAGTGTATTGGCCAATGCAATTTTGAATTCTTTTTCTTTTTCGCTTTGGTGCAATTTTCACAAGTACTGTATATGCTACATTTTCAAAACAGATCATCACAACTCAGTACAAAACTCAAAACAGATCATCAATAAGGCTGTTTTTATTGACTAAGTACAACAAAATCATACAGTCTTTTTCTCCAAACTTAATCAGTGTTTCATCTAGATATCCATGTTTCACATTGATATAAAGTAACTGCCTTTCACAATGCAATGCTCACATTACTTTTGACATTATTCTCTTATCTTTTATTGAAATACATTTTACTATTACTTAATCCAACTGCTGTTTAAAAAAAAATTACATTTACATTTTTAAATGTCACCTTTATTTAACTAGGCAACCCCCTAGCAAAACCCAAGCCTACTTGATGGTAATATCGCTCAATGTAAACCCTAGTGGGTTTATTTACAATGATGGCCTACCCTGGCCAAACCATGACAACGCTGAGCCAATTGTGCTCCGCCCTATGGGACTCCCAATCATGGCCGGATGTGATACAGCCTGGAATCAAACCAGGGACTGTAGTGATGTCTCTTGCACTGAGATGCAGTGCCTTAGACCGCTGCACCACTCGATTATCACTGAAGCGATTGGTAATCCTATAGATTTGACATGTAAACCAGTTCGTCTACTACAGATTTTACAAACTACATAATGAAAATATATGTCAGTAAAGTAGAAACATAAAAAGTATGATACATATTTGAATGTAATTGTCACGATCGTCGTAAGAAGCGGACCAAAGCGTAGCGTGAATGCATCATTTTAATAGATGACGAAAATACAAAGTAAAGTGAACAAAACAATAAATGAGAAGCTAAATTCGAAATGTGCTGACACAAACACTACACATAGATAATCACCCACAACCCACAATGACAAAACAGGCTACCTAAATATGGTTCCCAATCAGAGACAACGACTAACACCTGCCTCTGATTGAGAACCATATCAGGCCAAACACAGAAACAGACAAACTAGACATCCAACATAGAATGCCCACCCAGCTCACATCCTGACCAACACTAAAACAAGGAAAACACAAAAGAACTATGGTCAGAACGTGACAGTAATATTGTGATGATGACTATTATGATTTTACTTCACAGTACTTGTATGTAACAAATTACATTTATTGGTTGTGTACACAGTTTATTCGTCGTGCACACAGATTAGCAAAACGCTTCTAGCTACTTTTAATTAAGTAGGTAAGTCAGTTAAGAACAAATTCTTATTTACAATGACAGCCTACCGGGAACTGCCTTGTTCAGGTTACTAGCCCAACGTTCTCACCACTAGAATACCTGCTGCCCCACAAGTGCAGTAATACAATATCAATAAAATACCATTAAGCAAAACATCCAGAAAGTCCAAAACAAGAAAGAAATGCATCCCCTATACAATAAACATTTATCCAATATGAACGTGCTGGGGCCTTTTTGGTGGGACACCCTGCTTTACTACAGTTTTAAATCGCTTTGGTACATATCTGTCCCCCCTTGTGACTGAAAACAGAGGAAGCATCCAGTGTTGTTCAGCACCAGCTTCAGCGAGACCTGTCTGGTTCAGTAAGTACCTCGGGCACTCAGACTCTAACTCCAAGATGATCAAAGTGAGTAGGAAGGGCGTGTTGTGAATGATAATTCTACGTCGTAGCCCAATCCTAGTGATTAGAGTGTAGTTTTCTGATGTGTGATTCCTCAACAAGCTCTCACAGTCTTACTGCAGAATTAGACGCTAATCCACGTTCTCAAAACGTCAAATTTAGAAATTACGGTTAGGATCTAAGCGTTAATATTTGGGATAGGGTTAAAACATTAAGTTTAGGGACTCATTCTGAATGGTTAAGGTAAGGGTTAAGGTTTGGGACTCATTCTGAATAGTTAAGGTAAGGGTTAAGGTTTGGGACTCATTCTGAATGGTTAAGGTAAGGGTTAAGGTTTGGGACTCATTCTGAATGGTTAAGGTAAGGGTTAATGTAGGCTTAAAATAAAACATAAAAAAACTGCCCACGACTGGGATCGAATACACAACATTCTTGTGAAGAGTAATGGGATTACATCATCCACCACCCCCTAGCAAAACCCAAGCCTACTTGATGGTAATATCGCTCAATGTAAACCCTAGTGGCTGGTATTGAAGGCATTTCAGGACAAGGATAGACATCCAATTTTTGTCAATCTTGAACAACCTGGCTGAATTCCTAGTGATTAGGGTTTAGTTTTCACTCATGCACCAGCACACGCACATACATATAAAAACATACACCCAATATGGCACCTAATATTTCCTTCTGTGTGGTAGTCCAGCTTCTCCTGCACTAACATGATTTCCATATTTTGACCTATTCATGTCAATCCTTAATCTGGCCAGTGGAATACAGCACTCTGTAGTTACAGCCAAGACACTCAAGATCCAAGGTGAAATTCGACGTCCATCCAGGTATCCAGAATTTAGAGAGATGGTTATGTTAGGGGGTGGTGGCTGGGCCTAATCCCATGAGATTCTTCAAAGTAGTCATCCTTTACCTTGATGACAGCTTTGCACACTCTTGGCATTCTCTCAACCAGCTTCATGAAGTGGTCACCTGGAATGCTTTCCCAATCATTTTGAAGGAGTTCCCACATATGCTGAGCACTTGTTGGCTGCTTTTCCTTCATTCTACGGTCCAACTCATCCCAAACCATCTCAATTGGGTTGAGGTCGGGTGATTGTGGAGGCCAGGTTATCTGTGCAGCAATCCATCATTCCCCTTGGTCAAATAGACCTTACACAGCCTGGAGGTGTGTTTTGGGTCATTGTCATGTTTGTAAACAAATGATAATCCCACTAAGCGCAAACCAGATGGGATGGCGTATTCCTGCAGAATGCTGTGGTACCCCTGCTGGTTAAGTGTGCCTTGAATTCTAAATATATTTGGATCTGTTTAACACTATTTTGGTTACTAATGATTCCATATGTGTTATTTCTTCACTATCGACAATGTAAAAAAATAGTAAAAATGAGTAGGTGAGTCCAATCTTTTGACTGGTACTATATATATATATATATATATATATATATACACCCTTAGCTTAACCTTTTGGACAAATGTTGGATTCTAAAGTGAGACTGTGAGAGCTGGTTGATAGTTAAGCATCCAGGAGACTGACAATAACAGGCTAATGATGAACATTCTAGACAGGCAGGCGTGCACTGGGGGACCGCTCCTGGGAACACTGCATCAGAAGAGAGGGAATTAATTAGACCCTCTCTTCATTAGACCCTTTCTATATTGCCAAATTCATATTCCTTGGAAAATCAATCATCTCTGCAGACGCTTTTGGTTGCTATTTGCTCATGTTTTATTGGAGCTGTCAAAGCTTGTGTGTTTCCACAGCTGTCAAAGCATGTAGGTTTAGCGTTTGTGTGTGTGCGTGTGTCTGTGTGTGCATTTCAACACTGAGTCATTCACTCAAAACATAACCCTCCAAATTGACAGCAGCCTGACAAAAATCACAAGACAAAATCACTCGCTTTCAAAAATGAACCCAAATGAAAAAAATACTATAGTGTATATATTTGAGTCATTTAGCAGACACTCTTATCCAGAGAACTCACAGTAGAGTGCACACATGTTCGTACTGGTCCCCCATGGGAATCAAAGTGCAATGCTCTACCAACTGAGCCACACAGGACCAATTTCTAAATGCTGTAGTAGTACTATATTTACATTTTAAACTATAGTATTCACTGTAGTGTTTTTGCTGACATGACTGTAGTACACTGTAGTATTTACTGTAGTGTATTTTGTGGACATGACTGTATTATTCCATAGTATTCACTGTCATTTTTTGCGGGGGTAATTTACTGTAATATCTACTGTAGTGTTTTGTGGACATGACTGTAGTATACTGTCTTGTTCACAGTAGTGTTTTTGTGGACATGACTAGTATACTGCAGTATTTACTGTAGTGTTTTTGCGGACATGACTTTAGGGTTAGCTAAAATGACACAACTACCAGACTACACCAGTTACTGTTTAATGAGGGGAACACCTCAACCAGAACATAGTGTATTCAGATCCCTTGACCTTTCCACATCTTGTTACGTTACAGCCTTATTCAACAAAAAAAAAATCCCTCACCAATCTACACACAATACCCCACACACAATACCCCATAATGACAAAGTAAAAAAAAACAGGTTTTTAGACATTTCTGAAAATGTATAAATCATGTAAAACATAAATACCTTATTTACATAAGTATTCAGACCCTTTACTATGAGACTCGAAATTGAGCTCAGGTGCATCCTGTCTCCATTGATCATCTGTGAGGTGTTTCTACAACTCGATTAGAGTGCACCTGTGGTAAATGTAATTGATTGGACATGATTTGGAAAGGTAGACACCTATCTATATAAGGTCCCACAGTTGACAGTGCATGTCAGAGCAAAAACCAAGCCATGACATTGAAGGAATTGTTTGTAGAGCTCCGAGACAGGACTGTGTCAAGGCACAGATCTAGGGAAGTGTACCAAAACTTTTCAGCAGCATTGAAGGACCCCAAGAACACAGTGGCCTCCATCATTCTTAAATGGAAGAAGTTTGGAACCACCAAGACTCTTCCTAGAGCTGGCCGCCCGGCCAAACTGAGCAATCGGGGGAGAAGTGCCTTGGTCAGGGAGGTGACCTAGAACCCAATGGTCACTCTGACAGAGCTCCAGAGTTCCTCTGTAGATGGGAGAACCTTTCAGAAGGACAAACATCTTTGCAGCACTCCACCAATCAGGACTTTATGTTAGGCTGGCCAGACGGAAGCCACTCCTCAGTAAAAGGCACATGACAGCCTGCTTGGAGTTTGCCAAAAGGCACCTAAACGACTCTCAGACCACGAGAAACAAGATTCTCTGGTCTCATGAAACCAAGATTGAACTCTTTGACCTGAATACCAAGCGTCACGTCTGGAGGAAACCTGACAGCATCCCTATGGTGAAGCATAGTGGTGGCAGCATCATGCTGTGGGGATGTTTTTCAGCGGCAGGGACTGGGAGACTTGTCAGGATTGAGAGAAAGATGATCGGAGCAAAATACAGAGAGATCCTCAGAGAGAAAACCTGCCTCAGAGCCTCAAACTGGGGCAAAGATTCACCTTCCAACAGGACAATGACCCTAAACACAGAGAAAAGACATACAAGAGTGGTTTCAGGACAAGTCTCTGAATGTCCTTGGGTGTCCCAGCCAGAGCCTGGACTTGAACCCGATCAAACATCTCTGGAGGGACCTGAAAATAGTTGTGCAGCGACGCTCCCCATCCAACCTGACAGAGCTTGAGAGGATCTGCAGAGAAGAATGGGAGAAACTCACCAAATACAGGTGTTCCAAGCTTGTAGCGTCATACCCAAGAAGACTCAAGGCTGTGATCGCTGCCAAAGGTGCTTCAACAAAGTACTGAGAAAAAGGGTCTGAATACTTACATAAATGTGACAGTTTTTTTATTTTTAATAAATTAGCAAAAACGTATAAAACCTGTTTTTGCTTTGTCATTAGGGTATTGTGTGTAGATTGATTAGGTGGGAATTTTAAAAAATATATATTTTAGAATAAGGATGTAACGTAACAAAATGTGGAAAAAATAAAGGGGTCTGAATACTTTCCCAATGCACTTCAAGACACTCCACCAGTTACTGTTTAATGATGAGAACACCTCAATCAGGACATAAGACACTATACCAGTTACTGTTTAATGAGAGGAACACCTCAATCAGGACATAAGACACTATACCAGTTACTGTTTAATGAGGGGAACACCTCAATCAGGACCTAAGACAATCCACCAGTTACTGTTTAATGAGGGGAACACCTCAATCAGGACATAAGACACTATACCAGTTACTGTTTAATGAGGGGAACACCTCAATCAGGACCTAAGTCACTCCACCAGTTACTGTTTAATGAGGGGAACACCTCAATCAGGACCTAAGACAATCCACCAGTTACTGTTTAATGAGGGGAATACCTCAATCAGGACCTAAGACACACAGGTTTGTGACAGGCCACCTATTGAGTTGGGTCAACAGTTCTGACCAATGTAACAGACCAGACAACATCTTAGTAAAAATACACACTTTAAACTATAATTGTAACATCTAAACGTTAGACAGGTTCTAGGCCCATGACAGAAAAACAGTACAGAGGTAGATATAAACAAGTCAAGTTTACTAAAGCTTAGAGGATTAGGTTGGCTTGTTTGACACATAAATAACACACTACCAAGAGTACACCAAAATGATTTCTTAGATCTGTTACTTCCACTAGATCGCTTTCTGAAATACAACAGTGCTTACACGGAGATTCAGCTGACCAAGTTCACAAGATGACCAAATACAGTGACAGACAATACTGTACTTCTGATGGTAGGAAAGAAAGAACAGTTAACCACTGCCTTTACATACACAATATATATATTTTAGAATGCAAATGACTTTACTTAAAGACAATTACATTATTGGAGTGAAGTGCCAATAAACTAACTGAAAACAAAATTACATTATTGCAATTTCCATAATAAACATATTGAATATTGTCACACATGAATAAACTCACTGATGGTCAAACTCAACACATACCATTCAGATCAATCGACCACAACCCAAACATTCATTCAAGCATAGTTACAAAATGGTTGTTCACAGCACCAGCCTATTCACACAAAGGCCCTTCCAGGTACAAAGTTCTCACCTGAACTCGAGCAAGGTGTGCTTTTATACATTTCCTGCTTGTCCTCCCCTAATAAGGGTTCCCAGGGAAACACTGACCAAAACTTTGGTTCCTGGCATGTCACCAATATAAGTGATTGGGGTTTAGGTGAGGGTTATGGTGATGCCCATCTACTGTAGGACTCCAGTTAAGGAGCAGACAGAGGTAGAGGTGCAGTCCAGGACCAAGAAGTCAGACCACATCACCCCGATCCTGGCCCAACTCCACTGGCTACCGGTCAACTATAGGATCCACTTCAAAATGATCCTGCTTGTATTTAAAGCCTTGAATGGATTGAGCCCTTCTACATCAGTGACCTAATCTCAATCAGCGAGCCACTCTCCGCTCCAGCCACTCCCTACTGCTTCAAGTCCCCAAGACAAGTCTCTGAAACTTGGGGGAACGAGCTTTCTGCTCCCTTGCCTATATGAAATGCTCTCCCTGACAATCTGAGAGCCACTCCATCTCTCTGAACTTTTAAAATGGGCCTAAAACCCACCAGTCTTTTTCATAGTCCTAGTCCCATTCTAAAATGTATTTAGCACCATGCCCACTATTGCTATTTTAATTGCCTTGTTTCCAAATGTATGTTGTTTTTATTGTATATACAAATCATTAAAAAATCTCAGTAGAGCTTTGAAATAACTCTGTAATAACTCTGTAATCTTGGCTAGAACCCAAAAATGTGATCATAATACTCCATTGCTAGCCTCTCTATACTGGCTTCCTGTTAAGGCTAGAGCTTTTATTTTTTACTTCTAACCTACAAAGCATTACATGGACTCTCTCCTACCCATCTCTTCAATTTGGTCCTGCCGTAAATACCTACATGTACACTATGGTCACAAGACACAGGCCTCCTTATTGTCCCTACAATTTCTAAGCGAACAGCTGGAGGCAGGGCTTCCTCCTACAGAGCTCAATTTATATGGAATCGTCTGCCTGTCCATGTGAGAGACGCAGAATCGGTCACGACCTTAAAGTCTTTACTGAAGACTCATCTCACCAGTAGGTCCTATGATTGAGTGTAGTCTGGCCCAGGGGTGCGAATGTGAATGGCAAGGCACTAGAATAACGAACCGCCCTCGCTGTCTCTGCTTGGCCAGCTCCCCTCTCTCCACTGGTATTCTCTGCCTCTGACCCTATTATGGGGGCTTTGTCACTGGCTTACTAGGGCTCTTCCATGCCGTCCCTAGGAGGGGTGCGTCACATCATGCCAGTTTTTTTTGCCCTATTCTCGGCTTGATACTTGTCGTGATCTTCCTGTCCGGTCTTGTGCCCCCTCGGGCTCGTGTGGTGGAGGAGAACTTTGTGGGCTATACTCAGCCTTGT
Organism: Oncorhynchus tshawytscha; assembly: GCF_018296145.1. Lineage (NCBI taxonomy): Eukaryota > Metazoa > Chordata > Actinopteri > Salmoniformes > Salmonidae > Oncorhynchus > Oncorhynchus tshawytscha. The sequence goes on along the minus strand of NC_056450.1, from coordinate 34,580,034 downwards.
CTCAGGGTAGTAAGTTGGTGGTCTGTTGATATCCCTCTAGTGGTGTGGGGGGTTGTCCTTTGGCAAAGTGGGTGCGTTATATCCTGCCTGATTGGCCATTTCCAGGGGTATCCTCGGACGGGGCCTCAAATGTCTTCTGACCCCCAACCGTCTCAGCCTCCAGTGTCTATGCTGCAATAGTCTATGTGCCTGGAGACTAGGGTCAATCTGTTATATGCGGTGTATTTCTCCTGTCCTATCTGGTGTCCTATGTGAATTTAAGTATGCTCCCTCTAATTCTTTCTCTTGCTGTCCCTCCCCTCCCGGAGGACCTGAGCCCTAGGACCATGCCTCAGGACTACCTGGCCTGATGACTCCTTGTGTTGCTGCTCCAGTTTCAACTGTTCTGCCTGTGGCTATGGAACCCTGACCTGTTCACTGGACGTGCTACCTGTCCCAGACCTGCTGTTTTTAACTCTCCATCTCTCTCTCTCTCTTTGCCGCACCTGCTGTCTCAGCCTCTGAGTGCTCGACTATGAAAAGACAATTGACATTTACTCCTGAGGTGCTGACCTGTTGTAACCTCTATAACCACTGTGATTACTATTTGACCCTGATGGTCATCTATGAACATTTGAACATCTTGAAGAATGATCTGGCCTTAATGGCCATGTACTCTTATAATCTCCACAGCCAGAAGAGGACTGGCCACCCATCAGAAAGTATAAAGTCAATATTAATCCTGTTGAAAAGATCATTAAAAAAGGGTCACTATAGAAGGCTGTTGATATAATTAAACAAGTTGTTCGGGTAAATTAATCCAATTAATCTTCATTGCTGAAGGGCTTTTCCTGCTGTTTCATCAGCTATTACGTATATCTCTCCATCAGAGGGGGAACAGGTTAACTTAACACATACTATTCAATCGAACTCTGGCAATCTGCTTTCTCTAACTTGGATGAGTCCCACCACCAATACAGGAGTGGGTTTTCTTTAGTATAGTATTCAGTGTATTATCCTACAGAGGAGAGCAGGGTCAAGGAGAGGAGGTAAGTCTGATCGGTACAGGGGGGTGAGTGAGTCACTGAGTGAGAAGACAGATCCTCCCCTGGGAATTCAGATGTAAGTGGGTGAGGTGAGGATGAGGTGGTGGTGAAGAGGGCTTTGCAACTCCTTCGCATGTTAGCTAACCCTTTCCCTAACCCTAACCTTAATCTTAACCCTTTAACCTAACTCCTAACCTTAACCCCTAACTCAAACCCCTAGCCTAGCTAACGTTAGCCACATAACTAACGTTAGCTACATAACTAACGGTAGCCACATAACTATCATTAGCTACATAACTAACGGTAGCCACATAACTAACGTTAGCCACAACAAATTGGAATTTGTAACATATGATATGTTTTGAAAATTTGTAACATATGGCACGAGTTGTAATTCGCAACATATCATACGAAATGAATGATGGACATCCACAAATGAATACATGCCATTCGAAATGTGACATATGATACTAATGGGAGTTTCCCGGATATTTGTTTACTATGTTACGTCTACCGCTGAGTCCATGTTGCTCCAGGCTCTCCTGTCCTCCCAAGCTCTCTTACCAAACAGTCCTCCTCTCTGCTTTCCACACTCTTTACCTTTCTTTCTTACTCTGGAGAACCTGTGAGAGGGCAGAACCACCCAGAGCTTATTTTTGATGGAGCTGTTTCTGGGATCACACCAGAGACTGACAGTGCTATGCCTGGATAGAGACAGTTTACAGCACTTAAGTGGAGGGAGAGAAGCTTATGCTAACAGCTGTGCTGGAGGGGGGCAAAAACAGGTGAACATTTATATCCAGATTCATGCTCAAGTCCAACTTTATTTATATTGTGCATTTACCATAGGCTACAATAGGCTTCATTATACCACACACTTTTCAGTTCCCAATAAGGCTGCTTAAAACAGTTTAACTCTTAGCCGTAGCCTATCTTTCCAAGTTCAAAAGTAAGGTGTGAATATAAAGGAGAGTCAGCTGTAAGTCTTTTTGTGCTTTAATGTCTCGTCACTTAAAATGGTAATTAAAGTAGTAGTGTATACAGTCTCATTGTTGGAGATATAGCAAGTGCAATCAGGGGAGGACAGTCCATTTCCTGCTCCGTTCCAGGAACATCACAGTCCAAACACAATCATTATCCGTGGATCTATTGTTGCAACAGAGAAGAGGAGAAGTTTAATGTGATGATTTAACTAAAACTGGATAAGAGCTGAGAGCTGAAATCACTTTGACAGTGTCCTACCAGAAATGGGCTTATTTCCTTCTCCTGAAGAACTGAGCCCAGTTGACAATCTTATCTGAGGGCGTGAAAAGAGTCCATAGCGCTGGTGTGTGTTTGTACAAGTACGTGCACATTTAGATTCGTGCAGGTCCATAATCCTCTCAATTTGAAGGCTAATGACAGTAGCATTCTCCAGCTCACATCTTAGGTGCTTGGTGGTGGCTTCAGGCGTATAATGTGTGGGTTCAGACGCAGGGCTGCCACCACAACGCTAATATACCGACCCCAGAGAAACACTCTTCAGAACAAGGGCTGCCACCACAAGGCTGATACGCTAACCCCAGAGAAACACTTTTCCTCCCAGATCTACCAGGGAATATTGATACACAATTAATAAGGGGGCTAAGAGATACGGAGCTGTGTTTGTGTGTGTGTGTGTGTGTGTGTGTGTGTGTGTGTGTGTGTGTGTGTGTGTGTGTGTGTGTGTGTATGTGTGGTTTTTGTTTTACTATCCTTGTACCAGAAGTTCTCACAAGGATAGTAAAACAAGGAAGTGGGGACATTTTGCTTGTCCCCACGAGGATCTTAGGCTTAGGGGTTAGGTTTAGGGTTAGGGTTACAGTTACTGTAGGGTTAGGGTTACAGTTATGGTTAGGGTTAAGGTTAGGTTTAGGGTTAGGGGTTAGGTTTAGGGTTAGGGGTTAGGTTTAGGGTTAGGTGTTAGGTTTAGGGTTAGGGGTTAGGTTTAGGGTTAGGGGTTAGGTTTAGGGTTAGGGGTTAGGTTTAGGGTTAGGTTTAGGGTTAGGGTTACAGTTACTGTAGGGTTAGGGTTACAGTTATGGTTAGGGTTGAGGTTAGGGGTTAAGGTTAAGGTTAAGGTTAGGGGTTAGGTTTAGGGTTAGGGTTACAGTTACTGTAGGGTTAGGGTTACAGTTATGGTTAGGGTTGAGGTTAGGGGTTAAGGTTAAGGTTAAGGTTAGGGGTTAGGTTTAGGGTTAGGGTTACAGTTACTGTAGGGTTAGGGTTACAGTTATGGTTAGCGTTGAGGTTAGGGGTTACGGTTAAGGTTAAGGTTAGGGGTTACGGTTAAGGTTAGGGGTTACGGTTAAGGTTAAGGTTAGGGGTTACAGTTATGGTTAGGGTTAAGGTTAGGGGTTACGGTTAAGGTTAAGGTTAGGGGTTACAGTTATGGTTAGGGTTAAGGTTAGGGGTTACGGTTAAGGTTAAGGTTAGGGGTTACGGTTAAGGTTAAGGTTAGGGGTTACGGTTAAGTTTAGAGCTAGGGTTAGGAGTTGGGGTAAGGTATAGTTTTAGGGTTAGTGGTTTGGGGTTAAGGTTAGGTTTAGTGTTAAGGTTAGGGTTAACGTTAGGTTAAGGGTTAGGGTTATAGTTAGGGTTAGGGAAAATAGGATTTTGGTTGGGAATAAATTATTTGTTCCCCACAGGGATAGCAATACACAACTGTGTGTGTGTGTCAGTGTGTGTGTGTGTTGGAGGTGATGGGGCTCATAGCTTTGAACTGTGTTTATCACTCATTTTCATGTCAATGTTGAGCATTACCCATGGCTGATATACACTGAAGATGGAAGTTCTAGACATGGCAGGAGAATACCATCAGTGTTGTAAAGTGCTTAAGTAAAAATAATTTGAAGTACTGTACTACTTAAATCGTTTTTTGGGGTATCTGTTCTTCACTTTACTATTTATATTTTTGAGAACTTTTGCTTCGCTACATTCCTAAAGAAAATAATGTACTTTCTACTTCATACATTTTTCCTGACACCCAAAGGTACTTGTTACATTTTCAATGCTTAGCAGACAAGAACATTTTCCAATTCACGCTCTTAAATAGAACATCCTTGGTCATCCCTACTGCCTCTGATATGGTGGACTCACTAAACAGAGAACATCCCTGGTCATCCCTACTGCCTCTGATATGGTGGACTCACTAAACAGAGAACATCCCTGGTCATCCCTACTGCCTCTGATCTGGCAGACTCACTAAACAGAGAACATCCCTGGTCATCCCTACTGCCTCTGATATGGTGGACTCACTAAACAGAGAACATCCCTGGTCATCCCTACTGCCTCTGATATGGTGGGCTCACTAAACAGAGAACATCCCTGGTCATCCCTACTGCCTCTGATATGGTGGGCTCACTAAACAGAGAACATCCCTGGTCATCCCTACTGCCTCTGATATGGTGGGCTCACTAAACAGAGAACATCCCTGGTCATCCCTACTGCCTCTGATATGGTGGGCTCACTAAACAGAGAACATCCCTGGTCATCCCTACTGCCTCTGATATGGTGGGCTCACTAAACAGAGAACATCCCTGGTCATCCCTACTGCCTCTGATATGGTGGGCTCACTAAACACAAACGCTTCATTTGTATGTCTGAGTCCCGCTGGCTATTAGTACATTTAAAAAAAAAAAAAATTGTGCCGTCTGTTTTTTGTTGTTTTTATTTCACCTTTATTTAACCAGGTAGGCTAGTTGAGAACAAGTTCTCATTTGCAACTGCGACCTAGCGAAGATAAAGCATAGCAATTCGACACATACAACAACACAGAGTTACACATGGAATAAACAAAACATACAGTCAATAATACAGTAGAAAAAATAAAACAAAAAGTCTATATACAGTGAGTGCAAATGAGGTAAGATAAGGGAGTTAAGGAAATAAATTGGCCACGGTGGCGAAGTAATTACAATATAGCATTTAAACACTGGAATGGTAGATGTGCAGATGATGAATGTGCAAGTACAGATACTGGGGTGCAAAGGAGAAAGATAAATAAATAAATACAGTATGGGGATGAGGTAGATAGGTGGGCTGTTTACAGATGGGCTATGTACAGGTGCAGTGATCTGTGAGCTGCTCTGACAGCTGGTGCTTAAAGCTAGTGAGCAAGATATGAGTCTCCAGCTTCAGTGATTTTTGCAGTTTGTTCCAGTCATTGGCAGCAGAGAACTGGAAGGAAAGGCAACCAAAGGGGGAATTGGCTTTGGGGGTGACCAGTGAGATATACCTGCTGGAGAGTGTGCTACGAGTGGGTGCTGCTATAGTGACCAGTGAGCTAAGATAAGGCGGGGCATTACCTAGCAGAAACTTGTAGATAACCTGGAGCCAGTGGGTTTGGCGACGAGTATGAAGCGAGGGCCAACCAACGAGAGCGTACAGGTCGCAGTGGTGGGTAGTGTATGGGGCTTTGGTGACAAAACGGATGGCACTGTGATAGACTGCATCCAATTTGTTGAGTATAGTGTTGGAGGCTATTTTATAGATGACATTGCTGAAGTCGAGGATCGGTAGGATGGTCAGTTTTACGAGGGTATGATTGGCAGCATGAGTGAAGGATGCTTTGTTGCGACATAGGAAGACGATTCTAGACACCTAGGTATTTGTAGTTGTACACGTATTCTAAGTCAGAGCCGTCTAGAGTAGTGATGCTGGACAGGCGGGTATGTGTGGGCAATGATCGATTGAATAGCATGCATTTAGTTTTACTTGCATTAAAGAGCAGTTTGATGCCACGGAAGGAGAGTTGTATGGCATTGAAGCTTGTCTGGAGGTTAGTTAACACAGTGTCCAAAGAGGTGCCAGAAGTATACAGAATGGTGTCGTCTGCGTAGAGGTGGATCAGAGAATCACCAGCAGCAAGAGCGACATCATTGATGTATACAGAGAAGAGAGTCGGCCTGAGAATTGAACCCTGTGGCACCCCCATAGAGACTGCCAGACGTCCGGACAACAGGCCCTCCGATTTGACACACTGAACTCTATCAGAGAAGCAGTTGGTAAACCAGGCAAGGCAATCATTTAAAACCTCTTGGTGTTAGGGGGCAGTATTTTCATTTTTGGAAAAAAACGTTCCCGTTTTAAACGGGATATTTTGACAGGAAAAGATGCTAGAATATATATATAATTGACAGCTTTGGATAGAAAACACTAACGTTTCCAAAACTGTAAAGATATTGTCTGTGAGTATAACAGAACTGATGTTGCAAGCGAAAGCCTGAGAAAAATCCAATCCGGAAGTGCCCCAGGTTTTAAAAGCGCTGCCTTCCAATGACTCCTTATTCAGCTGTGAATATACCATCAACGAGCTTACACTTTCTACGCATTCCCCAAGGTGTCTACAGCATTGTGACGTAGTTTTACTCATTTCTGTTGAAGAATAGCCGTAGGCGGCCACATTGCGTAAGTGGTCACATGGTGGCTCCGAGAGAGATTCTCGCGTAAAATACAGAGGTAGCCATTACTCCAATCGGTCCTAGTGAAAAACGAATTGTCCCGATGGATATATTATTGAATAGATATTAGAAAAACACCTTGAGGATGGATTCTAAACAACGTTTGCCATGTTTCTGTTGATATTATGGAGCTAATTGACCGCAATTTCTGGGCGATTTCTCAGCCAAACGTGAAGAACAAATGGAGCTATTTCGCCTACAAAAATAATCTTTTGGGAAAAAATGAACTTTGGCTGTCTACCTGGGAGTCTCGTGAGTGAAAACATCCGAAGTTCATCAAAGGTAAACGATTTAATTTGATTGCTTTTCTGATTTCCGTGACAAGGTTGCCTGCTGCTAGCAAAGCATAATGCTATGCTAGGCTATGATAAACTTACACAAATGCTTGTCTAGCGTTGGCTGTAAAGCATATTTTGAAAATCTGAGATGACAGGGTGATTAACAAAAGGCTAAGCTGTGTTCCAATATATTTAATTTGTGATTTTCATGAATAGGAAGATTTTCTAGGAAGATTTATGTCCGTTGCGTTATGCTAATTAGTGTCAGATGATGACAACGGTCCCGTTCACGGGATGGGGTGTCACTACAGGTTAAGAAACCAAGGCTGTCGAGTCTGCCAATAAGAATGTGGTGATTGACAGAGTCTAAAGCCTTGGCCAGGTCGATGAATATGGCTGCACAGTAATGTCTCATCGATGGCGGTTATGATATTGTTTAGGACTTTGAGCATGGCTGAGGTGCACCCATGACCAGCTCTGAAACCAGATTGGATAGCGGAGAAGGTACTGTGGGATTCGAAATGGTCGGTAATCTGTTTGTTAACTTGGATTTTGAAGACCTTAGAAAGACAGGGTAGGATAGATATACTGTAGGTCTGTAGCATTTTGGGTCAAGAGTGTCACCCCCTTTGAAGAGGGGGATAACGCGGCAGCTTTCCAATCTTTGGGAATCTCAGACGATACGAAAGAGAGGTTGAACAATCTAGTAATAGGGGTTGCAACAATTTCAGCAGATACTTTTAGAAAGAGAGGGTCCAGATTGTCTAGCCCGGCTGATTGGTGGGGGCTTGGGCGGGTTGCTGTGGAGGGTGCCAGGCAGTTGACCGAGGTAGGGGTAGCCAGGTGGAAAGTATGGCCAGCCGTAGAGAAATGCTTTTTGAAATTCTCAATTATAGTGGATTTATCGGCGGTAACAGTGTTTCCTAGCCTCAGAGCAGTGGGCAGCTGGGAGGAGGTGCTCTTGTTCTCCATGGACTTTACAGTGTCCCAGAACTTTTAGGAGTTGGGGCTACAGGATGCAAACTTCTGCCTGAAGAAGCTGGCCTTAGCTTTCCTGACTGACTACGTGTATTGGTTCCTGACTTCCCTGAACAGTTGCATATCGCGGGGACTATTCGATGCTATTGCAGTCCACCACAGGATGTTTTTGTGCTGGTCGAGGGCAGTCAGGTCTGGGGTGAACCAAGGACTGTATCTGTTCTTAGTTCTGCATTTTTCAACGGAGCATTACAGTGTACCAGAAGGTTTTTTAGTTTGTACAACAGGATGCAAATTTCTGTTTGAAAAAGCTAGCCTTAGCTTTCCTAACTGCCTGTGTATAGTTGTTTCTAACTTGCCTGAAAAGTTGCATATCATGGGGGCTATTCGATGCTAATGCAGAACACCACAGGATGTTTTTGTCCTGTTCAAGGACAGACAGGTCTGGAGTGATCCAAGGACTATATCTATTCCTAGTTCAACATTTTTTGAATGGGGCACACTTATTTAAGATGGTGGGGAAGGCACTTTTAAAGATTAACCAGGCATCCTCTACTGACGGGATGGGGTCAATGTAATTCCAGGATACCCCGGCCAGGTCGATTAGAAGGGCCTGCTCGCAGAAGTGTTTTAGGGAGCGTTTGACAGTGATGAGGGGTGGTCGTTTGATCGCAGACCCATTACGGATGCAGGCAATGAGGCAGTGATCGCTGAGATCTTGATTGAAAACAGCAGAGGTGTTAGTTAGGAGGGCGAGTTAGTTAGGTTGATATCTATGAGGGTGCCCATGGTTACGGATTTGGGGTTGTACCTGGTAGGTTAATTGATCATTTGTGTGAGATTGAGGGCATCAAGCTTAGATTGTTGGATGACTGGGGTGTTAAGCATGTCCCAGTTTAGGTCACCTAGCAGCACGAGCTCAGAAGATAGATGGGGGGGCAATCAATTCACATATGGTGAATATTGAGGGCACAGCTGGGGGCAGAGGGTGGTCTATAGCAAGCGGCAATAGTGAGAGACTTGTTTCTGGAAAGGTGAATTTTTAGAAGTATGAACTCGAATTGTTTGGGTACTTTTATTTTTTATTTATTTCACCTTTATTTAACCAGGTAGGCTAGTTGAGAACAAGTTCTCATTTGCAACTGCGACCTGGCCAAGATAAAGCATAGCAGTGTGAACAGACAACACAGAGTTACACATGGAGTAAACAATTAAGTCAATAACACAGTAGAAAAAAAAGGAGAGTCTATATACATTGTGTGCAAAAGGCATGAGGAGGTAGGCGAACAATTACAATTTTGCAGATTAATAACACTGGAGTGATAAATGATCAGATGGTCATGTACAGGTAGAGATATTGGTGTGCAAAAGAGCAGAAAAGTAAACAAATAAAAACAGTATGGGGATGAGGTAGGTAAAAATGGGTGGGCTATTTACCGATAGACTATGTACAGCTGCAGCGATCGGTTAGCTGCTCAGATAGCAGATGTTTGAAGTTGGTCAGGGAGATAAAAGTCTCCAACTTCAGCGATTTTTGCAATTCGTTCCAGTCACAGGCAGCAGAGAACTGGAACGAAAGGCGGCCAAATGAGGTGTTGGCTTTAGGGATGATCAGTGAGATACACCTGCTGGAGCGCGTGCTACGGATGGGTGTTGCCATCGTGACCAGTGAACTGAGATAAGGCGGAGCTTCACCTAGCATGGACTTGTAGATGACCTGGAGCCAGTGGGTCTGGCGACGAATATGTAGCGAGGGCCAGCCGACTAGAGCATACAAGTCGCAGTGGTGGGTGGTATAAGGTGCTTTAGTGACAAAACGGATGGCACTGTGATAAACTGCATCCAGTTTGCTGAGTAGAGTGTTGGAAGCAATTTTGTAGATGACATCGCCGAAGTCGAGGATCGGTAGGATAGTCAGTTTTACTAGGGTAAGTTTGGCGGCGTGAGTGAAGGAGGCTTTGTTGCGGAATAGAAAGCCGATTCTTGATTTGATTTTCGATTGGAGATGTTTGATATGAGTCTGGAAGGAGAGTTTACAGTCTAGCCAGACACCTAGGTACTTATAGATGTCCACATATTCAAGGTCGGAACCATCCAGGGTGGTGATGCTGGTCAGGCGTGCGGGTGCAGGCAGCGAACGGTTGAAAAGCATGCATTTGGTTTTACTAGCGTTTAAGAGCAGTTGTACGCCACGGAAGGAGTTGGCATTGAAGCTCGTTTGGAGGTTAGATAGCACAGTGTCCAAGGACGTGCCGGAAGTATATAGAATGGTGTCGTCTGCGTAGAGGTGGATCAGGGAATCGCCCGCAGCAAGAGCAACATCATTGATATATACAGAGAAAAGAGTCGGCCCGAGGATGGAACCCTGTGGCACCCCCATAGAGACTGCCAGAGGACCGGACAGCATGCCCTCCGATTTGACACACTGAACTTTGTCTGCAAAGTAATTGGTGAACCAGGCAAGGCAGTCATCCGAAAAACCGAGGCTACTGAGTCTGCCGATAAGAATATGTTGATTGACAGAGTTGAAAGCCTTGGCAAGGTCGATGAAGACGGCTGCACAGTACTGTCTTTTATCGATGGCGGTTATGATATCGTTTAGTACCTTGAGCGTGGCTGAGGTGCACCCGTGACCGGCTCGGAAACCCGATTGCACAGCGGAGAAGGTACGGTGGGATTCGAGATGGTCAGTGAACTGTTTGTTGACTTGGCTTTCGAAGACCTTAGATAGACAGGGCAGGATGGATATAGGTCTGTAACAGTTTGGGTCCAGGGTGTCTCCCCCTTTGAAGAGGGGGATGACTGCGGCAGCTTTCCAATCCTTGGGGATCTCAGACGATATGAAAGAGAGGTTGAACAGGCTGGTAACAAGGGTTGCGACAATGGCGGCGGATAGTTTCAGAATTAGAGGGTCCAGATTGTCAAGCCCAGCTGTTTTGTACGGGTCCAGGTTTTGCAGCTCTTTCAGAACATCTGCTATCTGGATTTGGGTAAAGGAGAACCTGGAGAGGCTTGGGCGAGTAGCTGCGGGGGGGGGCGGTTGGCTGTTGGCTGAGGTTGGAGTAGCCAGGCGGAAGGCATGGCCAGCTGTTGAGAAATGCTTGTTGAAGTTTTCGATAATCATGGATTTATCGGTGGTGACCGTGTTACCTAGCCTCAGTGCAGTGGGCAACTGGGAGTAGGTGCTCTTGTTCTCCATGAACTTCACAGTGTCCCAGAACCTTTTGGAGTTGGAGCTACAGGATGCAAACTTCTGCCTGAAGAAGCTGGCCTTAGCTTTCCTGACTGACTGCGTGTATTGGTTCCTGACTTCCCTGAACAGTTGCATATCGCGGGGACTATTCGATGCTATTGCAGTCCGCCACAGGATATTTTTGTGCTGGTCGAGGGCAGTCAGGTCTGGAGTGAACCAAGGGCTGTATCTGTTCTTAGTTCTGCATTTTTTGAACGGCGCATGCTTTTCTACAATGGTGAGGAAGTTACTTTTAAAGAATGACCAGGCATCCTCAACTGACGGGATGAGGTCAATGTCCTTCCAGGATACCCGGGCCAGGTCGATTAGAAAGGCCTGCTCACAGAAGTGTTTTAGGGAGCGTTTGACAGTGATGAGGGGTGGTCGTTTGACTGCGGCTCCGTAGCGGATACAGGCAATGAGGCAGTGATCGCTGAGATCCTGGTTGAAGACAGCAGAGGTGTATTTGGAGGGCCAGTTGGTCAGGATGACGTCTATGAGGGTGCCCTTGTTTACAGATTTAAGGTTGTACCTGGTGGGTTCCTTGATGATTTGTGTGAGATTGAGGGCATCTAGCTTAGATTGTAGGACTGCCGAGGTGTTAAGCATATCCCAGTTTAGGTCACCTAACAGAACAAACTCTGAAGCTAGATGGGGGGCGATCAATTCACAAATGGTGTCCAGGGCACAGCTGGGAGCTGAGGAGGGTCGGTAGCAGGCGGCAACAGTGAGAGACTTATTTCTGGAGAGAGTCATTTTCAAAATTAGTAGTTCGAACTGTTTGGGTATGGACCTGGAAAGTATGACATTACTTTGCAGGCTCTCTCTGCAGTAAACTGCAACTCCTCCCCCTTTGGCAGTTCTATCTTGATGGAAAATGTTATAGTTGGGTATGGAAATCTCAGAATTTTTGGTGGCCTTCCTGAGCCAGGATTCAGACACGGCAAGGACATCAGGGTTAGCAGAGTGTGCTAAAGCAGTGAGTAAAACAAACTTAGGGAGGAGGCTTCTGATGTTGACATGCATGAAACCAATGCTTTTTCGATCACAGAAGTCAACAAATGAGGGTGCTTGGGGACATGCAGGGCCTGGGTTTACCTCCACATCACCCGCGGAACAGAGGAAGAGTAGAATGAGGGTGCGGCTAAAGGCTATCAAAACTGGTCGCCTAGAGCGTTGGGGACAGAGAATAAAAGGAGCAGATTTCTGGGCATGGTAGAATATATTCAGGGCATAATGCGCAGACAGGAGTATGGTGGGGTGCGGGTACAGTGGAGGTAAGCCCAGGCACTGGGTGATGATGAGAGAGGTTGTATCTCTGGACATGCTGGTTGTAATGGGTGAGGTCACCGCATGTGTGGGAGGTGGGACAAAGGAGGTATCAGGGGTATGAAGAGTGGAACTAGGGGCTCCATTGTAAACTAAAACAATGATAACTAACCTGAACAACAGTATACAAGGCATATTGACATTTGAGAGAGACATACAGCGAGGCATACAGTAATCACAGGTGTTGAATTGGGAGAGCTAGCTAAAACAGTAGCTAAAACAGTAGGTGAGACAACAACAGCTAATCAGCTAGCACAACAACAGCAGGTAAAATGGCGATGACTAGGCAGGGAGGGTCGGATTAAATACACACAGAGCCTGAGTGCAGCTGGGGCCGACAGATAAAACATAAACAAGCAGAATGGAGTACCGTGATTAATGGACAGTCCAGCATGCATCAGCTATGTAGCCAAGTGATCAGTGTCCAGGGGCAGCGGGGGATGGGGCAGGGAAGCTGGACTGGCGAGTATTATCCAGGTAAGGTAAAAGCCGCTAGCAGTGGCTAACAATGACTAAATAGCTTGTAGCTAGTTAGCTGGTTAGCTTCTGGAGGTTCTTGAGTGTGTTCTAAAAATTCTAAATAATAGCGATTCCGTATCACATTGGGTGAGGCAGGTTACCGGAAGGTATAAACAAATTAAAAATTGAAAAGAGATTGAAAGTAAATATGGGTCCAGTGAGTGTTTGGGACGCGGCGATTCAGACGGTTAGCAGGCCTGTGCTAACAAGCTAACAGTTAGTAGGCCGGGGCTAAACAAGGTAGCAGTTAGCGGACCGGGGCTAAACAAGCTAGCAGTTAGCAGGCCGAATTAGCAAGCGAGGAGATAGCAAGGGCTAGAAAGTTAGCCTTTGGGGGGCGTCGCGATGGGGTGAGTCTGTTTATGCCTCTTCATGCGGTGACATCGATAGACCGGTCGTGGGTCCGGATATTGTAGCCCAGGAGTATGCTTCGGTGGTAGCACAGGAGCTCTGGCCGGGCTAGCTTCAAGCTAAGTGGGTGGAAACACTAGCCAGGAGTAATCATCCGGGGTTGCGGTTAGCTAGTTAGCTAGTTGTGAAGATCCAGCTGAAAATGTTCCGTTTACGGTGGGAATCCGGGGATAAAAAAATATATATATATACGTCCGTTATGCTCTGGTTAGAGTCGCGTTGTTCGAGCTAAAGGTTAGCTGATGACCGGTTAGCTGAAGACCGCTAGCAATGGTTTGTTGACTGATACCTGGTAGTTAGCTGGCTAGCTTCAGTTGAGGGGATCCGAAGTAAATATAAGTACTTTAGAGAAAAATAGCTACATTGGGTGAGGCGGGTTGCAGGAGAGTATTTAGAAGTTGAGGTTTAGCAAAATGTTTTAAAAGATATGTGAAGAAAAATATGTAAAAAAAACGATATATATGATATATACAAGGGACACGACACGACAAGACGTCCGAGTGCTACGCCATCTTGGATCATTTACAGACCTGGATAGTAAGACAGAATTCAGGCTCTCTTTGCAGTAGATTGCAACACCGCCCCCTTTGGCAATTCTATCTTGGCGGAAAATGTTATAGTTAGGGATGGATATTTCAGGGTTTTTGGTGGTTTTCCTAAGCCAGGATTCAGACACGGCTAAAACATCCGTGTTGGCAGAGTGTGCTAAAGCAGTGAGTAAAACAAACTTAGGGAGTAGGCTTCTAATGTTAACATGCATGAAACCAAGGCTTTTACGGTTACAGAAGTCAACCAATGAGAGCACCTGGGGAGTGGGAGTGGAGTGAGGCACTGCAGGACCTGGATTAACCTCTACATCACCAGAGGAACAGAGGAGAAGTAGGATAAGGGTACGGCTAAAGGCTATACGAACTGGCCGTCTAGCATGTTCGGAACAGAGAGTAAAAGGAGCAGGTTTCTGAGCACGATAGCATTGATTCAAGGCATAGTGTACAGACAAAGGTGAGGTAGGATGTGAATACATTGGAGGTAAACCTAGGCATTGAGTAATGATGAGAGAGATATAGTCTCTAGAGACGTTTAAACCAGGTAATGTCATCGCATATGTAGGAGGTGGAACAACATGGTTGGTTAAGGCATATTGAGCAGGGCTAGAGGCTCTACAGTGAAATAAGACAGTAATCACTAACCAGGACAGGCTGACAGAGGCTTATTGATATTAGAGAGAGGTATGCGTACCCAGGAGAGTATTTAGAAGTTGAGGTTTAGGAAAATATTTTTAAAAAGATATGCGAAGAAAAAGATATAAAAATATATATACAAGGGACACGACAGGACAAAGACATCTGACTGCTACGCCATCTTGGAAGAAGCTTAATATAAGGAATTTAAAATTATTTACTTTTAATTTTGATACTTAAGTATATTTTAGCAATTCAATTTACTTTTAATACTTAAGTATATTTAAAACTAAAGACTTTTAGATTTTTACTCAAGTAGTATTTTACTGGGTGACTCACTTTTACTTAAGTCATTTTCTATTAAGGTATCTTTACTTTTACTGAAGCTTGACAATTGGGTACTTTACACCTCCGAATACCATATCAGAAATATATTACAATATATTTTTACTGGTGCAAATAACCATATTCAACTCTTCTGTTCCCCTTTCCCTCACTTATGTTTCCCTCACTTATGTACCCTAATGCCTCCTGTGGCAAGAATGTTTATGAACACTTTGTGTATATATTTACCCAAATCGACAGGATTCTCCGGCATTTCATGGGTAAATACATGTGAAATGAGTGTTGTTCACGTGCTCCTGCCGAACAATTTGACAAAATAATAGTCCATATTCCCCTGGGGCCCCACAACTCTAATAAGATAAACATGTTAAATGGCAACGCTGAATTATAAATTCATGACTTTACGGATAAATGCCTTTGGTGTCCCTGGGCCTGTCTCGGTGTCATGTTAAGTAAATGCTTATTGCTAAAGAAAACATCTCACATTTACATACATGTGCTGCTAGCTATACTCCACTTCACGAGAGCATCAGAGAAGAGACAAATGATGTTTTACCATTTCACTTGGATGTCTGATTTTCAGATACTGGCTGGCGGCTGAAAGAACTTGAATGTTTTTGACTGATTACATAATATCTACTAATACGATGAAACATAATCTTCATAACAAAGGGTTCTGTAAAAAACGACGCTGACCCTGGCAGTTTCCACTTTGGGGCACAGCAAAGCAGTACTAGAGACAGAGGTTATTGGCATGGGAGTTTAGTTTGAGCAAAGAGGATAACTAGAGGATCATTAGCACGAAGGCAAAGTTGTGCACAGACCGTCACATCCTGTCCTTTCCTGTATCAAGGTGAGAGATACTTTGCCACCAGGTACAGATACAGAATATAATGACAGGTGTCTCTAGGGGAGGTATCCATTGCCCCATTCGTCTGATCAGTGGGGTGTAACGTTAATGTTCTGCGAGGGCCCATATCAAACAACTCCCATGGGCTTTTCCACCAATAGCATACCATCCCACTGCAGTATGAGTTTATCCAGCCAGCCTGAGTTCCCCAGAGGCAGTGTGAGGGGAGAGTTGAGAGCAGAGTCATTACTGGCCTGGAGAACGTCCTGTTCCCCAAGAGGGGTTGAGAGAGGTCAAACTAAAACATCTCTGTAATGGCGTTGGTTGTTGAGGTCTAAAACTCACACCCCAGGGAGAACAAGGAGAGCCAGATAGGTTGCTGTTCAACTGATGAGAATATGTTCAACTCCTGATGGGAAGTGAAGCAAAGTTTTTAGCTCATTCGTGTGTTTGTAGAGCTTTAGACTACTGGCAGAAACTGGACTACAAAATAATAGATGAAAAGAAATACACTACATGGCCAAAGGTATGTGGACAACTCTTCAAATGAGTGGATTCGGCTATTTCAGCCACACTTGTTGCTGACATTTGTATAAAATTGAGCACACAGCCATGCAATCTCCATAGACAAACATTGGCAGAAGAATGGCCAATAAAGAGCTCAGTGACTTTCAACTTGGCACCGTCATAGGATGCAACCATTCCACCAAGTCATTTTGTCAAATTTCTGCCCTGCTAGAGTCAACTGTAAATGCTGTCATTGTGAAGTGGAAACGTCTAGGAGAAACAATGGCTCAGCCGCAAAATGGTAGGCCACACAATTGCACAGTCGAGTGCTGAAGCTTGAAGCGCATAAAAATCGTTAGCTTGTTACAAACTGCCTCTGGAAGCAACTTCAGCACAAGAACTGTTCGTCGGGAGCTTAATGAAATGGATTTCTATAGCCGAGCAGCCGCACACAAGCCTAAGATCACCATGCACAGTGCCAAGCGTCGGCTGCAGTGGTGTAAAGCTCAAACCCATTGGACTCTGGAGCACTGGAAACGCGTTCTCTGGAGTGATGAATCATGCTTCACCATCTGGCAGTCTGATGGACAAACGCTACCTTCCCAAATGCATAGTGCCAACTGTAAAGTTTGGTGGAGGAGGAATAATGGTCTGGGGCTGTTTTTTCATGACATGACATTCAATGACATTCTAGACGATTCTGTGTTTCCAACTTTGTGGCAACGGTTTGGGAAGGTCTTTTCCTGTTTTAGCATGACAATGCCACCGTGCACAAAGCAAGGTCCATACAGAAGTGTTTTTTCAAGATCAGTATTGAAGAACTTGACTGGCCTGCACAGAGCCTTGACCTCAACCACATCGAACACCTTTGGGATGAATTGGAACGGCGACCTAATCGCCCAACTTCAGTGCCCGACCTCACTAGTGCTCTTGTGGCTGAATGGAAGCAAGTCTCTGCAGCAATGTTCCATCATCTAGTGGAAATCATTCCCAGAAGAGTGGAGGCTGTTGTAGTAGCAAATGGGGGACCAACTCCATATTAATGCCTATGATTTCGGAATGAGATGTTTGGCGAGCAGGTGTCCACATTCTTTGGGGGAAATGTGTTGAAAGAACTAGAAACTGCTTTACCACATAGAACAGGGAAGGGAAGCACTACTGTAGAGCCAGGCAGCCAGGCAGCCAGGCAGCCAGGCAGCCAGCCAGCCAGCCAGCCAGCCAGCCAGGCAGCCAACCAGCCAGACACACAAAACATTCATCCTCACACTGTTTTCACACCATATGCATGTGTAACAGTGGAGGCAGCTGCACGGCTCATAATAATAGCTGGGACAGAGTTAATGGAATGGCATCAAACCATGTGTTTGATGTATTTGATACCATTCCACCTATTCCGCTCCAGCCATTACTACAAGCCCGTCCTCCCCAATTAAGGTGCCATCAAATCAAATCAAACCAATTTTTATTGGTCACATACACATGGTTAGCAGATGTTATTGCGAAACGGAAAATAACCACCAACAAACAAGAGTGGGAAAACAGGCTACCTAGTATGGTTCTCAATCAGAGACAACGATTGACAGCTGCCTCTGATTGGGAACCATACCAGGCCAAACACATAAAAATATAAACACAAAATATATACACATAAAAATATAAACACAAGAACAAAACATAGAAAGCCCACCCCAAATCACGTCCTGACCGACCTAAAATAAGACATACAAAAGGAACGGCTGGGCATCTGTCCGCGGTGGCGGAGTGAAGGGCGACTCTGGCAGCTCCTGACTGACGGGCGGCTCTGGCAGCTCCTGAGGCCTGGTGCGTGGAGGAGGCACCGGATGGACCGGACTGTGGAGGCGCACTGGAGGTCTCGAGCACCGAGCCTGCACAACCCGTCCTGGCTGGATACTCCCTGTAGCCCGGCAAGTGCAGCGGGGTGGAACAGACCGCACTGGGCTGTGCTGGCGAACCAGGGACACCGTGCGTAGGGCTGGTGCCATATAACCCGGGCCGAAGACCAGATGGGCTGGAGACCAGATGGGCTGAGCCGGCCTCATTACTCCTGGCTCGATGCCCACTCTAGACCGGCCGATACGAGGAGCTGCGATGTAGCGCACCGGGCTATGCTTGTGCACTGGGGACAACGTGCACCTCACGGCATAACACGGTGCCTGCCCGGTCAACCTCTCGCCACGGTAAGCACAGGGAGTTGGCTCAGGTCTCCTAACTGACTTAGCCACACTCCCCGTGTGCCCCCTACCAATACATTTTTGGGGCTGCCTCTCGGGCTTCCTTGCCAGCCGTGTTCCCTCAAAGCCCTGGCTCCCTTTACCTGCTGCCTCCGCTCTCCTGGCTAACTCCTCATAATGCCGCCGCTCGGCTTTGCTGCCTCCAGCTCTTCCCTGGGGCGGCGATATTCCCCAGCCTGTGCCCAGGGTCCCTTACCGTCCAAAATCTCCTCCCATATCCATGAGTCCAGAACCCTCTGCTCCTGGTTACCATGCTGCATGGTCCGGTTGTGGTGGGTAGTTCTGTAACGAATCTCTTCGTCGTCTTCCTCTTCTGAGGAGGAGTAGGAAATATCGGAACAATATGCAGCGTGGTGAGTGTTGGTCATATTTATTACACTGAACACAGAGAACAAACGAACAAGCGGATAAAGAAAAAACGAAACAGTCCCGAATGGTGAACAACACTGAAACGGAAAATAACCACCCACAAACAAGAGGGGGAAAACAGGCTGCCTAAGTATGGTTCTCAATCAGAGACAACGATTGACAACTGCCTCTGATTGAGAACCACACCAGGCCAAACACATAGAAATATAAACACAAGAACAAAATATAGAATGCCCACCCCAACTCACGTCCTGACCAACCTAAAATAGAGACATACAAAAGGAACTAAGGTCAGGACGTGACAGTATTGTCCTCAAAGTGTGCAAAGAAGTTGTTTAATTTGTCTGGAAGCAAGAGGTCGATGTCCTCTACGGGGCTGGTTTTCTTTTTGTAATCCGTGATTGTCTGTAGACCCTGCCACATATGTCTCGTGTTTGAACCGTTGAATTGCGACTCCACTTTGTCTTTATACTGACATTTTGCTCATTTGATTGCCTTACGGAGGGAATAACTCCAACCTCCTGTGATGTGTCCAGAATCAGATATGTAAATGCAGGGCTAGAACAACAACGTAGAGTTCACTAACACTGGGTTGGTGTTATGCATGTGGTGTGAAACAGTGTAAGGATGAATATCTCATGTCTGTCTGTCTGTCTGTCTGTCTGTCTGTCTGTCTGTCTGTCTGTCTGTCTGTCTGTCTGTCTGTCTGTCTGTCTGTCTGTCTGTCTGTCTGTCTGTCTGTCTGTCTGTCTGTCTGTCTGTCTGTCTGTCTCTATGTGATACTGTAAATATCTCTCCAAACCTGTAACAATATCTCATTGTGTGGTAGATGTTCATGTATGTATGTCTTTGTGTGATTAAAATTTAAATTTTACCTTTATTTAACTAGGCAAGTCAGTTAAGAACAAATTGTTATTTACAATGACACTAGGCCAATTGTGCGCCGCATTATGGGACTCCCAATCACGGCCAGTTCTGATACAGCCTGGAATTGAACCAGGGTGTCTATAGTGACACCTCTAGCACTGAGATGCAGTGCCTTAGACCGCTGCACCTCTTGTGAGCCCAAGTGATACTGTAAATAACTCTCCAAGCCTGTAGCAGTATGTCACTATGTGCTAGATGTTCATGTATGTGAGCGAATCCTATGTTTATTATCCACATGTTAAGATGCCAAAATATTACAAGTGGTTTTCACACATACACATGCACACACACGCACACTCACTCACACAGTGCTGGTTGGTTAATCAGCCTTGGGACCTGGGGCATGGAGACCTTTTGTAGGGGAGTAGAGAGCAGGGCCTCTGGCTGTAGAACACGCTGGGTGTGGACGTCACACTCTGTACACCGCCAGGCTTGGCTCCATTTGTATTGCCTGCCCCACCACCCTGCTGCAATGTCCCACAGTGACACCCGTAGGAGGTGAACACACACATACAGATGCAGACACGCTCGCGCACACGCACACACGCACACACACACACACACACACACACACACACACACACACACACACACACACACACACACACACACACACACACACACACACACACACACACACACTCTCTCTCCTTTCCTACTGTGAGACATCTGGAGCAGGAACATCAGAGAGATGCCACCCCTTTACTACAGGACCATGACACACACACACAGACAAGCATCATTGTTAACCTGTGTTTTAACCATGTTCAGAGGTGGCAGACAGCAGACACAGAGGTTAAGATGATTATGGCGATTACACAACAAGATCTCACAGTCTCACTGCAGAATCAGACGTTTGTCCATAAAGGTAAAAGATTCAATTTAGGCATTCATTCTGAATGGTTAAAGTAAGGGTTAAAGTCTGGGATAGGGTTATTAAATCCTCTTAGATGTAAAGTCCCCTGTTTAGGGGACCTGCGTGGTTCTGGTACCCGTACCGACCGACCAACATTTTCGCTTATAAATTGATTTGTGGACACCGTAGATCGAAATGGCTTATACTGAGTGATATCCCTGGATCCCACAGATACAGTCGTATATTTTTCTGTGTGACGTAGGATGTGAAATCTGAAAGCTGGGATGTCCCTCCTGCCATTTACGTAATTGGCTCTTCCAGCTGTCCATCAACCCGTGACTGAACCCTACGTCATAGCCACTGACCAATCACATGCCTGCAATCCTTGCATCGTAGCGCAGCACATTCAGAGATCACATTATAGCCATTAAAAATAATTCAAAGATAAAACTTTCTGTTTGTCAGATGGACAATATTGATATGAGAAGAAAGGCGAGTTCAGGAAGTCAACATAAAGCTCTGTGTGACGTTCACAGCAGTGGGTGCAGACGTTTTGATAAGGAGAGACCTTTAGAAAACCTATAGTGAAATCTTGTAGTTAACATCAGGGTCACCCATGACAGTGTGGTCTTGATCAAAACGAGTCAACACTAGTTCCAGTCTTGGATGTGATTAGATGATGTGTTGTGTATTGTGTTGTGTATTGTGTTGTGTGTTGTGTATTGTGTTGTATGTTGTGTATTGTGTTGTGTTGTGTGTTGTGTGTTGTGTTGTGTGTTGTGTATTGTGTTGTGTATTGTGTTGTGTATTGTGTTGTGTATTCATAACATGCTGACTACGCCGGTCACGCGTGTGATGAGTTCGTCCATCCACACCAGACAGGATCATGACACGCATGTTAAAATAACAAAACCAACAGTGAACCAAATATATTATTTTGGGGGCAGGTCGAAACAGCTAGCATGTTTGTCCTGGGAGAGGAATTTTTTGGGGTTGTAATTTTACCTGATATGCATATCGTCCTCTTTTTAGCTGGTTCTTTGTAGAATTTTTTTGTTTCAAATATTTGTATTAAACACACACAAGAATGGTGTATAGGTATACAAGACAGGTATACAATTCTTATCAACAAGACCCAGAGTTCTGGGTGCAGAACAAATAATACAAAACATGACATACAAGTAGGAGAGGAAAGGCTGCCAGATTTGATCAAATGTTGATAATTTATTGTTCAGAATATATCGAATTCTTTCTAAGTGTACAGTGTTTGCCAATTCACTGAGCCATAATTTGGTAGAGGGCGCTTCCCTCCTTCCAAAACAACAAGATTAGTTTTTTTGCCGAGATGAGACCGTACGAGATTAGTTGTTTTTGGGGGGTTGGTTAATCCGTTTAGGGACTCAGATACTCCCAGGATTATCAGAAGCGGGTCTGGATCTATTGAAGTCTCCAAAACTTCAGAGAGGATCCCAAAAATTCCACACAGATAACCATGCAAGCTAGAGCATAGGGCAAAGCAGTGGAGTAGTGTACCCTGCGTAGCCTGACATTTATCACATGTAGGGGATGTGTCAGGAAATATCCTATGCAGTTTAGTTTTGGAATAGTGTAATCTGTGTAATACCTTGAATTGTATGAGACGATGTCTGGAATTAATGGAGCATGTGTGGATATACTCCAAGCTCTCTTCCCAGTCTGCCACCGAGATGTCAGTCCCTAGTTCTTCCTCCCATTTTGCCTTGATGGCATCTGTAGAAGGTGTGCTAACAGATTGAAAAGCATCATATAGACGCGATATCAGTTTATCTGAGGTGGGGCATATTTTTATGCATCCGTCAAACATGGAAGGTTTAGCATTCCCAAATGTTGGGAGGTGTTTTCTAATGTAGTCTCTAATTTGTAGGTATCTCAAAAAATTACTTCTGGGAAGATTATAAGTTTCCCTCAGCAACTCAAAGGAAGCAAAGGTCCCCTCTATGTATAAATCCCCTATGGTACTTATCCCCAACTCTCCCCATCGCTCAAAGGTGTTATCAAGGTTAGAAGGGGCAAAGGAGGGATTCCTGGCGACAGGGAGCATGAATGACATTGGTCTAAGATCAAAGTGGACTTTAATTTGCTTCCAGATTCGGACTGTGCTATGTATAATAGGATTGTTACAATAAAGTGACATCTCCAGGTTGACAGGCGACAAAATCACAGCGCCAATAGAGAAGGGGTGACACTCCTCACGTTCCATACTAAGCCAGCTGGATGCCTGAAGTACGTCGTCCAACAGAAACGTAACAACGCGGAGGTTAGCGGCCCAGTAATAAAATATAAAATTTGTGAGAGACAATCCTCCTTCCATCTTGGATTTACAGAGGTGTTTTTTACCTATCCTGTGTGTTTTATAATCCCAGATGAAAGGATTGATAATTGAGTCCAGTTTTTTATGAAAGGATTTAGGTATGAATACTGGGATGTTCTGATATAGGTAGAGCAGTTGTGGGAGGAAGACCATTTTAATGGCATTAATTCTTCAGAGCAGTTCTCCAAAATAGTATGTTTGCTTTGAGGTTTTGTATCAGAGAGGGGAAATTCTCTTTAAATAGTAAAGAGTATTGTTTGGTAACTACAATTCCTAGGTAGGTCAATTTTTCTGAAGATAACTTAAATGGGAGATGTTCTAGCCAGGAGGTATTTTGCGACCGTATGGGCATTAATTCATTCTTGTTCCAATTTATTCTGTATCCCGAGAAGGTACCAAACAAATTGATCACATCAAGAATAGCTGGGATACTAGCCTGGGGTTCTGTTACATAGAGGAGGATGTCATCTGCGTATAGGGAGATCTTATTTAGGGTATCTTTAGTATTATAGCCGTGTATTGCTGCATGAGATCTAATCGTCTGAGCGAGCGGTTTGATAATTAGGGCGAAGAGCATAGGCGACAGCGCACAACCCTGCCTTGTCCCCCTATTGAGGTTAAATCGGGGCGACAATGATTGGTTAGTGAGTATTCTGGCACAGGGGTTCCTATATAAAAGCTGGATCCAATTTATGAACCTATCTCCAATATTAAATTTCTGTAGGACCTTGAATAGATAGGGCCACTCAACTTGGTCAAAGGCCTTTTCGGCATCAAGAGATATGACGGCAAGGTCCACGTTGGGTAACCTCTGAGAATACATAATATCCATCTGGGCCCGGGGTCTTGCCACTCTTTAGAGATTTAATTGTTTCTCGAATTTCATCAAGAGATATTTCCTTGTTCAGGAAGTTAGAATCTTCCTGGTTCAGGGCAGGAAGATTACAGTCCTCCGAAAATGTTTGCATAATTAAGGGGTTAGGATCCGCTTTACAT
Source organism: Oncorhynchus tshawytscha (assembly GCF_018296145.1). NCBI lineage: Eukaryota > Metazoa > Chordata > Actinopteri > Salmoniformes > Salmonidae > Oncorhynchus > Oncorhynchus tshawytscha. The sequence continues at coordinate 34,556,149 of NC_056450.1, read as the reverse complement.
GTATATAGAGTCTCATAAAACTGCCGGAATCTGTCATTGATGTCTTTGGGGGAAGAGAGTAATTCCCCAGATGCAGATTTAACCCTGTGAATCATTCGGTCACTCACATTTTTTCGAAGTTGTCTGGCGAGTAATTTGTGTGGTTTGTCACCAAACTCAAAATATTTTTGCTTGGCATAGAGAAAAGATTTAGCAAATTTAGCTGAGAGAATCTGATTATATTCAAATTTTAAAGAGGTAATTTTTTTTATGTTTCTCCATAGATGGGTGGCTAGCATTCTCCCTATCCAGTAAGTGAATTTGTCCCTCCAGTTCTTCCAGTTTTCCTCTGTTTTGCCTACTCCTGGCAGCCTGAAAGGAGATGATACAGCCTCTCAGATAAGCCTTCAGTGTTTCCCACAATAATGCTGGGGAGGTCTCTGTGTTGTCGTTGGTATCAAAGAAAAATGTAATTTGGTCTTTAAGATATTCACAGAATGTTGGTTCTGTGAGGAGCTGAGGATTCAACCTCCAGACCCTCTCGTTTGGTACAATGTCACCAAATCTCAGGGAGAAGGTGAGTGGACTGTGGTCCGAGATTATAATATCATGATACCTCACATTACAGGTATAGGGGAGTAGTCTAGCATCCAACAAAAAGTAGTCAATTCGAGTGTAAACCTTGTGAACATGAATAAAAGGAGTATTCCCTACCCGTAGGGTTAGCGATCCTCCATATATCAAATAAGTTCAATTTTTTTTTATGTAGGTATTCAAGAATTCGCTTGAATAGGAGGTAGGGGTTTGCCGGGTAGAGGATCTATCCAAATATTGGTCTAGCACACAGTTAAGGTCCCCTCCAATGACCAGGTTAGTATGGGAGATATCTGGAATCAGGGCAAGGACTCTTTTGAAAAAAGAGGGGTTGTCAATGTTTGGCCCATAGATATTTAGTAGAGTTACTGAGGTAGAGGGGATTTCTCCTATTATGATCACATACCAACCCTCTTTATCCGCAATAGTGGTTTTATGTAGAAAGGGAATTCCTTTCCGTACCAGAATTGCTGTGCCTCTCGTTTTGGCAGAGAAGTTAGAGTGATACACTTGCCCCACCCACCTACACTTAAGTCTGCTGTGAGAGTTATTCTTCAGATGGGTTTCTTGCAAAAATATAATATCAGACGAGAGTGCTTTCAAGTGGGCTAGGACCTTGCCCCTCTTAATTGGTTCGTTTAAACCCTTGACATTCCAGGAAGTGAATGTAAGCCCCGCCCTCCTCTCGTTTGTAGTTCCTATGGTGGCCTGCATACCATGTAACTTGATAAAAAGGTAAGAAAGCGCACTAAACCATCACGATCAGCATATGTAGCACCTACACCCGAGCAGTATCCAACCCACCCCTCCCCCTGCAAGCACCTTTTACTTCCCACCCTGTACCCCTAATTTCCCCAACACTCACCCCACCCCATCATCCCACATTTAACAGGCAAGTACAAACAGGAGAAAAAAAAAGGAAAAATAAAAATAATAAACACATTGTCTGGCCGATGCCAAAAAAGCACGGCGCGACCTCGAACAAGAGGTAAAGCAAAATAAAATCCCAACTATACGTTCACCTCTCACTATCCTAGAACTTCTACTAACATATGAACTGAGGAGGCTCCCGGAGTTAAGTGTTCAGTTAGCATCTAATAAACCTAAACCAAATAAGTTGCAACTTAAACATATTGCGCATTTAAGCGTCATCCTGGGTCAATCCCAGAGATAAGCAAGATATAGCCTCAAGATTATATTGCTAAGCACCTCCGGTCAAAAAATAAACCATCCGCAACCGACATAGTCAGCCGTACCTTTACATACTGTGGGTCAGGAGATCGGAACAAGGATTTGTTAAATTAAACGTTCCCCCCATAAAAAAACATGTTTAATAAGAAAGAAAGAAAAATATATGCATACATATATACATACACATACACATACATACACACATACACACATGTACACACATACACACATATACATATATATACATACACACACATACATACATACACACATATACATATATATACATACACACACATACACACATATACATACACACCTATATACATACATATACATGTATGTATACATACCCACACAAAAAATCATATATAAAAATATATATTTAAAGAATATGTATATACATCCATATGTACATATACACATACACACATTCATACCCCAGAATAACAATCTACACTGATTTAAAATATACACATACATAATACTAAAATGCTAAGAGAAAATAGTAATAAAGTACAAATAGTAATTATATGTACGCACACCTACACAGACATAAGCACTGCAGAGGGCTGGTGGGACTCTAGTCGGGAGAGTGGCCCACGGCCAGACAAAGGCAGAACGGCACAAAACATCAACTTGCTAACCAGGTGTCTGCCCCCTCCCAACCATCACCCCCAGTCCCTAAATAAATGGTATGGTAGTAAGAATAATGTAAGGATTGTAAAATAAATAACGAAACAAAACAAAAGTGGGGGAATACAAGTATATCCGTCCGAAGGTGTCCGTGATCAAACCTGGAAGTAAAAAATATGCATCACTCTGAGCACAGCTTATTACTTATTCGCTTATTACTCGGCATTTTCATATAAAAAGTTACAATCTTGTATTAGAAAGAAACGTTTGTTGTAAAAAGTGCCATAAAGTAGGTTAAATTAGATTATTTCGCAAAAAAGTTGCAGGAGCCTCTCACGCACAGCCGTTCACTCCAACATGCTAGCTCCGCCCCCTCTTTGTAGAATTTTGACCCGGAGTCATACAAAATTGTGTGTTTCGTTACTCTGACGATTAAGGGAAACTATTAATCCACAGATGAAAAAGGGAAAGCTTGTTAGTATCACGTTTCAGGTAAGACCCAGATGCAGACAACGTCGAAGTAACAACAGTTTATTAATCGCATAGGGGGAGACAAAAGACAGGGTCAGGGGCAGGGTCAGGGTCAGGGGCAGGCAGAGGGCAGAGGGCAGTAATCCAGATAGGTGGGGCAAAGGTACAGGACGGCAGGCAGGCTCAGGGTCAGGGTCAGGGTCAGGCTCAGGGTCAGGGTGAGGGCAGGCAGACGGCAGTAATCCAGATAGGTTGGGTAAAGGTACAGGACGGCAGGCAGGCTCAGGGTCAGGGCAGGCAGAATGGTCAACACCGGGAAAACTAGGAAACAGGAACAATCGAGAGACAGGAGCAAAGGGGAAAACGCTAGTAGGCTTGACAAAACAAAACGAACTGGCAACAGACAAACAGAGAACACAGGTATAAATACACTGGGATAATGGGGAAGATGGGCAACACCTGGAGGGGGGTGGAGACGAACACAAAGACAGGTGAAACAGATCAGGGTCTGACAGTTAGACAGGTTTAGTTAGTTATCTTTAATTTATCACTCCTCGTTGGTCTTTCAAGCATCCACGTGGGTTTGTATGTTCCTGGCATCCAATAAGGAGGGGTCTTGCAGCGCGTGGAGCATCTCTAATAGAACCAAGTTCTATTTTAGCTCTTGGATATGCAGTTTCTCATTCACATGCGCAAGAGGTGTGGGTGAAATGATTGAATAACGTGTGTAGATTTCTTTTGCAGCACTGGAGCATGCAACATGGCCGGTGAAGTTCGCAGGTAAGGCAACTTATCATAGACTACAATCACTGATCCAGGGGCAACCACAAAACTGAAAAATAATCTAAATAAAATCATCAGAACAGCTCTTGTTTTTGTAATTACTTATAATATATATATATAATATATATTGTTTTAGGAACTCAGTCGGAGTCTCAATTTACTTTTGAGATTAAAAAAATAGTAGAATACACCAGGTGCAATTTTGAAATTCAGTTGTGTATCTGCAGTTTATCTGTTGTTATGTCAGTCACTGACAGTCACGCAATTAGCCATGTCCCCTAACCATTTTTAGATTGGTCGTTAGTCTCGCCAGCTATCTATACTTGTAGTAATCATGGCCTAATACCGACTAGGGGGCCCACATTGATTGTTAGTAATTCTCACTCAGATATCATATGAACATAGCATAAGTCATTCCAAAATGTGTAGAATTGCAGGAAGTGAACTACATTTATTTTTTTTAAATCTCCACCATCAAGAGGGCTGACCACTAACGTTTTGCCGCACGGTGGGGCAAAAGGCTAGAGTCGGCCCTGGCTGTGAATGTGAATGAATTAGAGGAGCTCTAGTCAAGACTGAAGCTCCCTGGTGACCCACTCTTCTTCTCTCCCTTCCCTTCCCCTCCTCTCCTCTCCTCTCTCCACTCCTCTCCTCCCTCAACATATTCAACCATTCATAGTGCAACCACATGACACACTTTCATGCAGCAAGGTTGGTATTTATTGTTAAACTAGCAGTTACATTTTCCTCAGAGTGTCTGAATATCTTGCGTGGATCCACATTATGTATTTGTATCTACTAGTTGGACTGGGAAGGTAGGCAGTGACTGCATACTTTCTCATTTCCATTTGGCAAAAAGGTAACGCACGCCTCTGCAAGCGTATTATTTTCGATACCACGGTGAGGATACCACGGTGAGGATACCACGGTGAGGATACCACGGTGAGGATACCACGGTGAGGAAACCACGGTGAGGATACCACGGTGAGGATACCACGGTGAGGATACCACGGTGAGGATACCACGGTGAGGATACCACGGTGAGGAAACCACGGTGAGGATACCACGGTGAGGATACCACGGTGAGGATACCACGGTGAGGATACCACGGTGAGGATACCACGGTGAGGATACCACGGTGAGGATACCACGGTGAGGAAACCACGGTGAGGATACCACGGTGAGGATACCACGGTGAGGATACCACAGTATCGCTGCCAGGTTTGAAACATTCCCAAAGTTCTACAGTATGGTGTGAATAGTTAAAAGTTGGAGTGACATGTTGCTCTCATGCGTTATCAGTGTGTGTATTGAGCTGGCCTTCCTTCCCTTACTGAATCCCTATACATCTCCTCACACAGGTCTCAGATGGCTTCACAAATGTGTTTATTATCACCAAACTACCCTACTGTAAGATGCCCGCCCTCTCTCTCTCTCTCTCTCTCTCTCTCTCTCTCTCCCTCCCTCTCTCCCTCCCTATCTCTAGCTCTGATTGTGGGTGCCTTTCAGTCTGATAAGACAGAGATCATAAGAAGCTTCTTTGTAGGGTGCAGGATATCACATTGGTTTTATTCACCAACCTCACTCCTGTATTGTGCCATTGGGAGGAACCATGCAGAGAAGTGGAGTGAAACTACTAAAGGTTTTGAATTATAGATAGAAACACTGCAGCAACTGCAGTATAGACTGGACTACCTGGAAAGAGGAGGTGTTTCTCCTTTTCCCTTCAAGGACCAAATGAGATTGAAATAAAAAGCAGAATCAGAAATAAAAAGCAGAATCAGATATAACAAGAGTAAACGTTGGTAAATTGTCAACTAAAATGGGTCTATTCAAACTGTGGCTGTAGTTAAATATTTATGAACAACTCCAACATGTCAATGTGGACAAGGTTTAGAGTATTGTGATTAGAACATTGTGTCCCAAGTCCCCTGCAGAGCTGCTGTCAAGAAATGTCTGTGAATGACTGTCTGCAGCAGAAGATAGTGATTTGCTCTGCTAGGATCACAATACCTTATTCAGTTTGAAGATGAGATGTGCTCTGGTGATGTTCCCATGTCCCCTTAGTTGCCTATGAGAACACACTGTTCATATTCATGTGGCTCTCAGAGGCACTTTTCAGAAAAGGTGAAACAAGAATACAAATATGTAGAAGACTCATTCAAGGACACACACACACACACACACACACACAGGAACGTGTGTGTGTCCTTGAATGAGTCTTCTACATATTTGTATTCTTGTTTCACCTATTCTGAAAAGTGCCTTTGAGAACCACATGAATATGAACAGTGCTTTGGGAAATAACTAATTAAATACTTTTATTACAGTTTTTAACAATCACTTTGGCACTAATTTCAGAACCTTGTGGTCATTTTTCAAAACTCTAGACACAAAACTCAAAACAGTCATCCCTTGTAACACAGGCTGTCCAGTGTTCAAAACCTTGCATTGTGCATTCATATCTTTAAAGAAACCTTGCACTGGCAGAATCATTGGTTCAAATAACTCATTTATCATGAAATACCATAGGACTATTCATTTAGATCACCCACACACAAGATACCAATAGTTTCAATGTGTAGTTGTTCGTACAATCATTAAATATTGTAGTGCAAAATATGTGATACATGTTTCATTATGCTACTACACGTAAATACATCACTGTAAAATAACTAGTAGAGAGAATACTACAGACACAGTGGAATCATTGAACAAAATATGACATTCATTGATGAAATACAATAAAATCCCAACATAGGTTTCTTTGAATCAAAGCAAAAATATTTAGCAACAAAAAAAGAAAAAACAGTTAAAGGTCAACTGCAGTGTTCCTCACCTGGCTTACTGTAAAACATCACTGCAGTGTTCCTCAACTGGCTTACTGTAAAACATCACTGCAGTGTTCCTCACCTGGCTTACTGTAAAACATCACTGCAGTGTTCCTCACCTGGCTTACTGTAAAACATCACTGCAGTGTTCCTCACCTGGCTTACTGTAAAACATCACTGCAGTGTTCCTCACCTGGCTTACTGTAAATCATCACTGCAGTGTTCCTCACCTGGCTTACTGTAAAACATCACTGCAGTGTTCCTCACCTGGCTTACTGTAAAACATCACTGCAGCGTTCCTCACCTGGCTTACTGTAAAACATCACTGCAGTGTTCCTCACCTGGCTTACTGTAAAACATCACTGCAGTGTTCCTCACCTGACTTACTGTAAAACATCACTGCAGTGTTCCTCACATGACTTACTGTAAAACATCACTGCAGTGTTCCTCGAGTGACTTACTGTAAAACATCACTGCAGTGTTCCTCACCTGGCTTACTGTAAAACATCACTGCAGTGTTCCTCACCTGGCTTACTGTAAAACATCACTGCAGTGTTCCTCACCTGACTTACTGTAAAACATCACTGCAGTGTTCATCACCTGACTTACTGTAAAACATCACTGCAGTGTTCCTGGAGTGGCTTACTGTAAAAAGCAAAACAAAATATTGATTACTGTACTTCTATATTTCCCTCAACCCTGTCTTGTGGATTTGGCCACAGGTTCTCATCCACATCACAATGTATGTTTTCATTAGCCAAACATCTTGGAAAGAATCTTCGGGCATGGCGAATCCAGGCCTGACACTGGTCTGCCATGATGTCATAGCATGCGTCATCCATGGCCTGGAGAAGGGTGGCTTGTTCGTGGGGGTGCCTATCATATACCTTCCACCTCCATGTGGAGAAAAATTCCTCAATCTGGTTAAGGAAAGGAGAGTATGGGGGTAAGCACAGGGTGGTAAATTGTGGATGGGTCTGAAACCATTTGAGCATGGTGGAACCTGACATTATCCCACACAATGACATAGGTCATGCCATCAGCTCTACAGACCTGATTTAGCTCATCAAGGACGGTTACATTCGAACAGCGAATCATGTGGCTGCCTGCAACTTAATCTATAGAGTATATAGAGTAGAGAGCTTTAGATGTTGTTCGACCAAACATTAGAACGGGCAAGATGAGTAATCTACGCAACTGACTGATTGTTGATGCCACACATGGTGATTCCAGCATCTCAGAAACAGCTGCCTTCCTGGGATTTTTACATACTACAGTCTCTAGAGTTTACAGAGAATGGTGCGATAAACAAAACACATTCAGTGAGCGGCACTTCTGTGGGCAAAAAAACACCTTGTTAATGAGAGAGGTCAGAGGAGAATGTCCTGACTCATTCAAGCTAACAGAAAGGCCACAAATGCTCAAATAACAGCTGTTCAAAACAGTGGTGTGCAGAAGGGCATCTCTTACTGTAACGTACTACACCATGAATAATTCAGGCTGTTGTGGAGGCAAAAGGGGGTCCTACCCAGTACTAGATAGGTGTACCTAATAAAGTGGCCAGTGAGTGTACAGTAATGTCAAATCTGAAAACATGGTCTGGAAAAGTGATACATGGGACCATAGAAACTGTGTCTGATAAAGAATGATGATGAAGTATTACATCCATAGATAATGTAGTCCAATTGATTCATGTTCCACGGTAATTGGTGTCAATGGATCTCGTTGTCCTGGAACTTTCATGATCTAAACTTGGAATATTGATCATCAGTTTCCATAAAACGATGCATTCAGAATAATGCAACAGTTACTTATCATTTTGAGCAGTTGTATCAATTGATAGTTAGATCATTGTAATGAAATGAATAGACAGTCATCTCAGATGTAATGTGTGAATTGCATTTTGAAATGGTAATACTTTGATGTTAAGTTGTGTCATTTTGAAGAGGTGATTTTAGTTCAATGAACAAATGATCTTATCTTTATGTGTATTGTATCCAAGCAACTGGGAAAAGTGTATAGAGCTTTGAAAAATGAGCATTTTGATCATTGGTTGTGAGTTTTGTGTCTATAGTTTTGAAAAATGAGCATTTTGATCATTGGTTGTGAGTTTTGTGTCTATAGTTTTGAAAAATGAGCATTTTGATCATTGGTTGTGAGTTTTGTGTCTATAGTTTTGAAAAATGAGCATTTTGATCATTGGTTGTGAGTTTTGTGTCTATAGTTTTGAAAAATGAGCATTTTGATCATTGGTTGTGAGTTTTGTGTCTATAGTTTTGAAAAATGACATCAAAGTTCCGAAATTAGTGATTGTAAATAACTGTAATATTACTCTTGTTATTTACTTTAAATATCTTTCGAAGTACATTTCATTTGAAATAAATATTCAGCTTCTTTCCAAGACATGATTGAAACCCTCAGACTTTTAACGAGTAAAGAATTTGAACAGTATTACTTCAGCACCACGCTCATTTCATCTTTTAATTCAACATTTGAAATATTATAATTATGTCGATGAAGATGCTCTCCAGAAATTCCTGGGTGTAAAACCAACATCATTAATTAAACTTGTAACAACCCTGCCCCACTACAACACACACGATTGTCTCTCTCCGTTTGAATGTAGAGCAGACGGCACTGCATCATTTAAACAGGAATCGCCCACAGACACACTTTACTCTGGTACAGTGGGGCACCAGGTAAAATCTCTGTGTGTTTTGAGGTCAGAAGTGAAGGCAGATTTTACAGAGTAACAGATCTAGGATCAGCTTACCCTTCCCAAATTCTAACCTTAACCATTGAGGTGGGAAACATAAAACTGATCCTTAGATCAATTTAATTATTCTCTCTCTCTCTACTTCCATGATAGATTCGTTTGACTGACAGCTGACACTGATGTAAGGTCAGTTTTTAATGCCGAATGGTTAAGGATGTCATAAAAAGGCAACTTGAACCCCCTTCCACTGAGGTTGATGTGTGGAGGTGTCCTGTGTGCCAGTGGGTGAGAGACAGCAGGAGAAGGGGGGGAGGATACACAGCTTTTCCATTACGGGAGCCCTGAACTGCCTCTCCTGAGGTGGCACATTAGCAGAGTGAGAGTCATATCAGTCACAATGTACCCTGTATCAGCCCTCACAGTATTTACCTGACCCAATACTGTTCTGTTTCAGCCCTCGCAGCACTCACCTTGCCCAATAATGTCCTGTCTCAGCCTTCACAGCACCCACCTGGACAAATACTGTCCTGTAGATGGCACCGGAGGAGATGGCTGCCGTTTGACAGGCTACTAACGAATTGTGCAATTGTGTGTGTTTTTTCACATTATTTGTAACTTATTTTGCACGTATTGTTTCTGCCACGTCTATTATGACCGAAAAGAGCTTCTGGATATCAGGACAGCGATTATTTACCTCGTATTGGACGAAGATTCTTTCTTAAAATAGTTGGACACAAAGGATTTACAGACACCCGACAAGGCCCAAATCCCCGTCATTCACATGAATAAGAAACAGAGATTTCAGGAGACATAGGTTGGGGTGCCTTGTAAGGATCCAATGGCGAGTGAGAAATCCACCTTTACCCTCAGTCCTATTAGCCAACGTGCAATCATTGGATAATAAAATGGATGAGCTCCGATCAAGACTATCCTACCAATGGGATATTAAAAATATCTTCATATCTTATGTTTCACCGAGTCCTGGCTGAATATTGACATGGATAACATACAGCTGGCTGGGTTTTTGGTCCATTGGCAAGATAGAACAGCCTCATGTAAGACAAGGGATGGTGGTCTGTCTCTATTTGTAAATACCAACTGGTGCAAAAAATCTAATATTAAGGAAGTTTCAAGGTTTTGTTCACCTGAGGTAGAGTATCTCATGATAAGCTGTAGACCACACTATTTACCAAGAGATTTTGTAGCTATTTTTTGTTGCTGTCTATTTACCACCACAAAATGATGCTGGCACTAAGACGGCACCCAACGAGCTGTATAGGTCCATTAGCAAACAAGAAAATGCTAGATCCAAGATGACATAGCAGTGCGGACATGTTTGTCGTTGTCCCGTGTAATGTTATGTTTTTTTAATCTCTTGTGTATATATATCAATCTCTTTTTCTATTTTTAAATTAAATATACCTTCCGGCAAACCGCCTCATCCAATGTAATACGAATCTGCTATTTTTAGACCTTATAGCTAGATCCTCCATTAGAAGCAAGCCATCAGAAGCTAACCAGCTAATTAGCTACTAGCTATTTAGTTATTGTTAGCCACTGCTAGCGGCCTTTACCTTTAGCTCAGACACCAGCCGCTTTTAGCCTGGATAATACCTGCCAGTCTGCACAACGCAATATCAACCTTGAGCACATCGGACTGATTTTCTCTACTACATCACCAGATGTAGTGCCCTAAGCTCTGGACCATTACTCTGGATCATTGCAGCTAGCTAGCTGCTACCGAGTGGCTATAGTGGATAACATTCTGCTAGCTCCGGCCTGCTAACTTTATGAATGTCGTGTCTCCTTCTTGCTAGCGTAGTAACAACTACCCAACGGCTTTCCTGTTTCATCTATTGCTGTTCACTGGACCCTATGATCACTTGGCTACATAGCTGATGCCTGCTGGACTGTTCATTAATCACGGTACTGCCATTGACTGGAAAGAATTGCAAGAATCGCTGAAGTTGGAGACTTATCGCCTTCATCCACTGGTATGACTGTACATTCCTGTTAAAGATGTTTATGTAACATTAGCCCACTTCTGATGACCTAGTTTGGTCATAACTGAACCGACGGTATGTTGGCATACCGAATGGCCCCCCCTTTTCCCTATATAAGGGCACACCTCATAGGACACTGGTCAAAAGTACAATAGTAGACTACAGTATATACGGAATAGTGTGCCATTTGTGACTCAGGCTATGTTTCTGCTGGGAACATCTGTTTCACAGTGAGGAAGCAATAATGCAGAAAGTGTAATGATGGTGCCACGATCCTGGAGGGGAGCTTCACTTCAGATGGTAACAGTTCAGCCCCTCAGATGTTAGGGGTTCAGCCCCTCAGATGTTAGGGGTCCAGCCCCAGCTGCTCAGATATTGGCTCATATAGGCCTCAGGGTGCTGGCTCTAAAATAGATAACACTGGTATGAAAATATGTACTGCTGCCCCTTAGCATTAATGATTACTCTTCAGCTCTGAACCATACTATAGGGTGAAATGTGTGTTTGCAGGAAAGCTCTCCTTCAATTGGGTGATCAAATTAGGATGGATTCTCTAAATCACCCTAGAAGCTATCATGTTAATAGTAGGGCTACACTGCAGATCTGCAGATCAAATGCTGGTCTGGAGGGCCACATTCTATGCAGGCGTTTCATTATCTCAAATTTGTATGGTGTAATATGGAAATAAAGTCTCTGTGGTTCTTCAGAAAACACAATATGATGGAGGTGAAGGGAGCTGCATCTGAAGAGGTTTACCAAGGTAAAAAGTAGATTGAGGATGTTTTTGAAAAGCTTTCCATCCTACAATGGAACAGACCATGAATAGTAGGCCATATGTAGGAACTTGTCACTCTGGGTAATATAATGATAGGGTTATTTATACAATATGGTGTGAATATGGGGTGTATCGATTGTGGGAATTGTGACTCTCATAGGTGCGAGGTGTGTGTGTATGTGTGTGTTTTAAAGGATTTGACGCTGACTCCGTTCCACTTATCCATATGCCACCTCCCGACAGGCCTATTCTGTTTTCCTCTCCTCCATTCCTCCATTCCTTCATCCCTCCCTTCCTCTATCCCTTCATCCTGTGGAGAGAGAGTGTATTTCTCGATGAGCTCTACTGTAAACTAAACCACACACGCTTGTCCTGATTATCAAATCAAGGCTTACCAGATTTGCAATATGAAATTGGAGACCATCTTTTAAAATTAGATTACAATGACCTTGGTCTGACTTTGAGAAGCAGAGAGCACAAAACTCATCATGTTGTATTCAGAAAAAGACTACTGGTATTCTCAATCATATTTCAGATGACCTTGCCTGATTCTAATAACATGGCTATTTAATATATGGTGTATTAATTGTTCTGAGTCCATGTACCTCGCACAGCGTAAGGTCTCATGTGACTCAGTTGCTAGATCATGGTGCTTGCAACACCTGGGTTGTCGGTTCAATTCCCAGAGAGAACCAGTATAGAAGGAAAAACAAGAATTCACTGCTCTGGATAAGTGCATCTGCTAAAATACAAAGACTTTTCTTTTAAATGTACAAATAATTATCATGTCATGCAGGATACAGTATATCATTTCATTTCACATAAGACACTGCCTGTGGTTTCAGAACCGTGTCTGGTTTACCCACCTCCATTCGCCTCATTCTGTCAAAATGTGGACACACACACACACACACACACAGATGCACGCATGCAGAGTTTAGAGTCACTGAGCACATTTCATTGGTAAGCCAAAAGTAGCTTACTGTAGACGGAAGTCAACGAGTAAAGTCGGGAGAGATACATATGCACCGACACCAAGTCGGACAACTTTAGCTATTTGTAGGAAACGCGACAATGGCAGACATGGCATTCGCCTTTGTTATTGCCAATGAAGTGGATGCAATTGAATTTCCACTCCTCCTACACCAAGCTGAACATGATCAACATTGTCCAAGGAATGAATATTCTGATGATAAGGACATTAGATACCAACTCAAGCGCTTTCTAACATTCACAAGAATTGTTTTGTATTTTTGTGACAGTTGTCAAAATATAACCAGGGAGTGAGTGCATAGACTACTTGAAATAGAACACATACAGTTGAAGTCGGAAGTTTACATAAACCTTAGCCAAATACATTTTAACTCAGTTTCACAATTCCTGACACTTAACCCTAGTAAAAATTCCCTGTCTTAGGTCAGTTAGGATCACCACTTTATTTTAAGAATGTGAAATGTCAGAATAATAGTAGAGAGAATCATTTATTTCAGCTTTTATTTCTTCATCACATTCCCAGTGGGTCAGAAGTTTACATACACTCAGTTAGTATGTTTGGGGTCATTGTCCATTTGGAAGACCTATTTGCAACCAAACTTTAACTTCCTGACTGATGTCTTGAGATGTTGCTTCAACATATCCACATAATTTTCCTACCTCATGAAGCCATCTATCTTGTGAAGTGCACCAGTCCCTCCTGCAGCAAAGCACCCCCACAACATGATGCTGCCATCCCCGTGCTTCACAGTTGGGATGGTGTTCTTCGGCTTCCAAGCCTCCCCCTTTTCCCTCCAAACATATCGATGGTCATTATGGCCAAACAGTTCTATGTTTGTTTCATCAGACCAGAGGACATTTCTCCAAAAGGTATGATTTTTTCCCCATGTGCAGTTGTAAACCGTAGTTTGACTTTTTCATGGCGGTTTTGGAGCAGTGGTTTCTTCCTTTCTGAGCGGCTTGTCAGGTTACGTCGATATAGGACTCGTTTTACTGTGGATATAGATATTTTTGTACCTGTTTCCTCCAGCATCTTCACAAGGTCCTTTGCTGTTGTTCTGGTATTGATTTGCACTTTTCGCACCAAAGTACGTTCATCTCTAGGAGACAGAACGCGTCTTCTTCCTGAGCGGTATGACGGCTGCGTGGTCCCATGGTGTTTATACTTGCGTACTATTGTTTGTACAGATGAACATTGTACCTTCAGGCGTTTGGAAATTGCTCCTAAGGATGAATCAGATTTGTGGAGGTCAACAAAAAATATTCTGAGGTCTTGGCTGATTTCTTTGGATTTCCCCATGATGTTAAGCAAAGAGGCACTGAGTTTGAAGGTAGACCTTGAAATACATCCACAGGTACACCTCCAATTGACTCAAATGCTGTCAATTAACCTATCAGAAACTTGTAAAGCCATGGCATCATTTTCTGGAATTTTCCAATCTGTTTAAAGGCACAGTCAACTAAGTGTATGTAAACTTCTGACCCCCTGGAATTGTGAATTATAAGTGAAATAATTTGTCTGTAAACAATTGTTGGAAAAATGACTCGTGTCAAATCAAATCAAATTTTATTCATGCACATGTAGATGTCCTAACCAACTTGCCAAAACTAAAGTTAGTTAACAATACATTTGTGGAGTGGTTGAAAATAATTTTAATGACTCCAACCTAAGTGTATGTTAACTTCCGATGTAAACTGTAGGTATTTTTCCAGAATATAAGACCTGCTCTGTTGCTTGTCATTACTTCACGCCCTTGTACCTTCCCCATTATTGATTTTGACTGTGCAACATGGAATTGTAACAGATGTGAATAAATGGAGTCCACAAAGCGTCTTCCTGTAAGGTAATTCATTGCATATCGTTGTCACTGCAGTCTACAATGCTTTTCTTTCATTTTTAACCTTTATATTGCTTTTGTCAGTAAGCATGTAAAGAACAGAATGTGATTCAATCACATGAAGGACAAAACACTCACTGTACAGACAAATATTAGACTATACATGCACATCAGTTCACATACTGGGTGAACAATATGAAAAGGTTTAGACTATACTGTACATGCACATCAGTTCACATACTGGGTGAACAATATGTTCTATACTGTATGCACATCAGTTCACATACTGGTGAACAATATGAAAAGGTTTAGACTATACTGTACATGCACATCAGTTCACATACTGGGTGAACAATATGAAAAGGTTTAGACTATACTGTACATGCACATCAGTTCACATACTGGGTTCACATACTGAACAATATGAAAAGGTTTAGACTATACTGTACATGCACATCAGTTCACATACTGGGTAAACAATATGAAAAGGTTTAGACTATACTGTACATGCACATCAGTTCACATACTGGGTGAACAATATGAAAAGGTTTAGACTATACTGTACATGCACATCAGTTCACATACTGGGTGAACAATATGAAAAGGTTTAGACTATACTGTACATGCACATCAGTTCACATACTGCGTAAACAATATGAAAATATTAGACTGTACATGGACATCAGTTCACATAGGTTACTGGGTAAACAAAATGAAAAGCAATATGCCAAGCAGTGAAATGCACTTGGTATTGACCTCATAACTGGTGTCTGGGTTACTTGCTCATTAAGGGTCGGTTTCCCGACACAGATTAAGCATATAAAATGGCCAGTGTTGAAATTCTCTACAATAAACTATGTGTAGCTTACAATATACACTGAGTGTACAAACATTAGGAACACGACATAGACTGACCAGATGAACCCAGGTGAAAACTATGATCCCTTAATGATGTCACCTGTTAAATCCAGTTCATTTAGGGTAGATGAAGAGGAGGAGACTGGTTTTAACAAAGAATTTTTAAGCCATGAAACAATTGAGACATGAATTGTGTATGTGTGCCATTCAATTTTCAAAGTTGTTGCAAATTTCCAAGTGTTTAAAGTCCACATTTTGAAATGTGTATGGTCACAGACAATACCAATAGTGAGCTATAACATGGGACACATTACAGTAACATCCAGACATACATTTATTTATGTTAGAAATTTGGGTCACATGTATGCTTATGACATTAGATTGTAAGGATAAAGATGTATTTAAAATCTAAATAGTCATCCACCCAGAACAGTTCACATGCATTGATAACAACCAATGATAGGTGGCGACATTAACCGTTTATGAGCATGTAGTGCCTTTTACTTTAAAAAAACAGAAGGTTGTATCCCACAAGCTTTTGTTCTGACTTCAAATTGCAGTTTGTGAGGAGCAACTGCAGAAATTTACAGTCAACTGCAGTCGAAAGTTCATGACCTTTGATCACATGGTTGTTGTTAAGGTCATGCAGTCGGCAAGTTGGACACTTTTTATACCCATAATGCAACACACTTTGAAAGGTGGTAAACGTCTTAACAAAAGTGATCCGCTAAAACGCACCCATTGTGTGTGTGTGTGTGTGTCTCCATTGGCGTGCCCAGAATGCCCGTGTGTGTGTGTCTCTGACTGTGTGTGTGTGTTCCTGCATATTTACAAGCCTTTTTCATCCTCTCCATGTCTCCGGTCAGTCTCGCCCCCTCTACACACAGTCCTCTGGGGTCGGTGTGGGAGGGCAGCTGAAGGGATAATCAAGGGAACTGTTACTGTGAGTCGTGATGCAGAAGAGAGAACAGAGAGACAGAGGAGAGTGTATGAACACGCACACACTTACTGATGAGGGAGGGATAGAGTATAGCCATGTTATTGCCAGTGTTAACAGGCTGATGGTAGACTCTGGATTCAACACATTCTGATGGAGAGGCATCGTCTGATGGAACAGTTCCATTAAACCATGCCTCCCCATTAAAACTATGGGGAAGAAGATAAAGGACTTCCTTTAATCAGAGGATGCTGTGTAGAGGCCAGGCTTGAATCTTTGTTGCCTGAACAGGGACTTGAACCCTGATCCCTGAGATTAACTGAGTGTGTGTTAATCTTCTCTCTCTCTCTGTGTGTGTGTGTGTGTGTGTGTGTCAGTGCATGCGTTCGTGTATCAGTGCGTGTGTGTGGGTTGGAGGGCTTTGTGCGGCAGCCACAACAGCCATCAGGCCTGACGTACCCAGCGTATGGTTAAACTTGGTAATGGGCCATTAGCCTGTGTTGATTCCCCCTCTGTGTTCCCTAGTCTTTCTGCTGAAGGCAGCTCCATGTCCTCCTAAACAATGCTGTCAGCTCGCTCCATATGCTGCTTCTAATTATCCTGCCTGCGACACTCAATACACACACACACATACACATACACAGGAGGTGTCCAAGATTGTGAATTTCATTTCACTGAGTCAAATTCCTGTACATGCAAATGGATTTGGCGAATAAAGGTGATTCTGATTCTGAGTGCCTTGAAGGACGAAGAAGGAGTAGCGATTGCAGTGCCATCTGTCTCACAGATGGCACAGGGTGGCACAGGGTGGCAAATACCTGCCAGGTGAGCCGGCAGCAACATCATATTTTGGATATTCCCATGTGACAAACACTTTTTACATTTTACATACATGAATTTGCTTTAATTTTCATATGAAACACAACCGTGGTGGAAAGTACCCAATTGCCATGCTTGAGTAAAAGTTTAGATAACTTAATGGAAAATAACTCAAGTAAAAGTGAAAGTCACCCAGTAAAATACTACTTGAGTAAAAGTCTAAAAGCCTTTGGTTTTAAATTATACTTAAGTATCAAAAGTAAATGTAATCGCTAAATTATACTTAAGTATCAAAAATAAAAGTATCAATAATTTCACATTCCTTATGTTAAACAAACCAGACGGCGGCATGATTATTGAATTGTCTTTTTAATTGCCAGGGGCCACTCAGCACATCATTTACAAATGAAGCATGTTGTGTTTAGTGAATCCACCAGATCAAAGGCTGTAAGGATTACCAGAAATGTTCTCTTGATAAGAGTGAGAATTAGACAATATTCCTGTCCTGCTCAACATTCAAAATGTACCAAGTACTTTTGTGTGTCAGAAAATGTATGAAGTAAAAAGTATATTATTTTGTTTAGGAGTGTAGTGAAGTAAAAGTAAAAGTTGTCACAAATATAAAGAGTAAAGTACAGATACCCCAAAAAACTACTTAAGTAGAACTTTAAAGTATTTATACTTAAGTACGTTACACCACTGCAACACAATACAACCACTAACACGTTCTATATTATAAACATTGACTCCTCTATTTTACTTGAGGAGCACCCTAGAGTTCAAGAGTGCATAGACCAGATGCAGGAAACCGAGCCACATCTTTCAACTGTAAAGACATCTGTGACAAGCATGAGTGACGCGAGAGAATCATCAGCTGTCAAGCTCCAGATACAAGGTAACCTTGAAGTGGTCAACCCTGCAGATCATCCCTCTTGCGGTTTGACAGAAGAGTCTTTCTTGTAACTCAAAGTCAGAGCAGTGGACTAGTCTTCCTCAAGGGACAAGAGCAGGAATGGCCCAAGCTTCAAATCACACTTGTATCACTCTGTACAGACAACTTGACAGCCGATGCAAACAGGATGTGTAAGAGTTGGAGCAATAGTCTAGTCTTTCTCAATGGAGCAGGAAAGACACAATCCTCACATCCATCACTCTCGGCGGACAAACTGTAAAATAACAAGAACCCACCTCTACAGTTGGGTAAGAAGAGGAAACACACCACAACGTTTGATGAAAACTGAAAAGAAGAAACTGAAAGCCACACTGAACGTGGATCTCAGAAGAGGCAGCTTCCGGAGCTCACACACTGAATGTGGATCTCAGAAGGGACAGCTTCCGGAGCTCACACACTGAATGTGGATCTCAGAAGAGGCAGCTTCCGGAACTCACACACTGAATGTGGATCTCAGAAGGGACAGCTTCCGGAACTCACACACTGAATGTGGATCTCAGAAGAGGCAGCCTCCGGAACTCACACACTGAACGTGGATCTCAGAAGAGGCAGCTTCCGGAACTCACACACTGAACGTGGATCTCAGAAGAGGCAGCTTCCGGAGCTCACACACTGAACGTGGATCTCAGAAGGGACAGCTTCCGGAACTCACACACTGAACGTGGATCTCAGAAGAGGCAGCTTCCGGAGCTCACACACTGAACGTGGATCTCAGAAGAGGCAGCTTCCGGAGCTCACACACTGAACGTGGATCTCAGAAGAGGCAGCTTCCGGAGCTCACACACTGAACGTGGATCTCAGAAGGGACAGCACACCATACAAAACTAATCCTAAACTGAACAGGATTAAGAGGAATGATAGATGGAACAAGATAGCAATGCCATAGTATGTGACCCATCCTGTTACCAAAGAACTAGTAGACTACTAGAACCTACACTCTTAGAAAAAAGGGTCCCAAAGGGTCATTCGGCTGTCCCCATAGGATAACCCTTTTTGTTCCAGGTAGAACCCTTTAGTGTTCCTAAATATAATCCTAAACCCAAAATATTTCTACCTGGAACCAAAAGTTTTTTTTACCTGCAACCAAAAGGGGTTCTTCAAAGGGTTCTATGAGGAGAACCAAATAACTCTTTAAGGTATTAGATAACACCTTTTTTTCTAAGAGGGTAGACTTGACCGACAGAAAGACATTAAGATTATGTCTAATACCACACTGACTGACTGACCTGAAAATCCAGTTCCAGCCACTAAGCCAGTATTTTCCCCTTCAGCTCAAGAACACATACAGTACCAGTCAAAAGTTTGTACACACCTACTCATTCAAGGGTTCAAAAACGATGAATGTTCAAGACATCAAAACTATGAATGCCAAGAGTGTGCAAAGCTGTTATCAAGGCAAAGGGTGGCTACTTTGAAGAATCTCAAATATAAAATACATTTTTATTTATTTAACACTTTTGTTTGGTTACTACATGATTCCATATGTGTTATTTCATAGTTTGATGTCTTCACTATTATTCTGCAATTTGGAAAGTAGTAAAAAAAAAAAGAAAAACCCTTGAATGAGTAGGTGTGTCCAAAATGTTGACTGGTAATGTATATACAGTACATGACATCCGTTTACATTAAGATCTCAACACATCCACTCACACATGAAGAACCCACGGACTCAAGTATTTTGTACGATTATATATTGTCATTTTCTTTTTGGCTCCATTACAACTTTACGTTGTTTGCTATTGTTTAGCTTCATGCCGTCAAAATAATGGGCCGGTATGTTACTGCCATTTTGTGTCTTCCCAGTCTACAGAAACATTCTTTGCCATCTCTCGACTCCAGCCCAGCACTATCACACATTACACAACCGATTCAACAAAGATAGTTGGCTGAATCAGTTGTGTCCGTACTAAGGCTGAAATACACTGTTTCATATGGTGAAAATATGACATGGCCATGCTTGTGTCACCTCAGAAGTCACAGAGCCAGGACTCGTGGTATAAATGTGTCCTCCAGATGAGATTTATATCCACAGAAACCATGTTTACGATGCAACAGGTCTGTCGGGGTTTCGTATTGGTTTATCTCTCCAGCTGTTGGCCATATGCTCAAATAAATTCATAATCATGAGGATGCCACTGGTCATATAGCTTAGTCATGTTTGGACCCACTAGAACAGATTGCGTTGTGTGTATCTTTACTGTGAGCATTATTCCTCAGAGTGTACCGCCTGTCAAGTGGTTTATAATCTATGAGTGGTTGTGTGGTGTTACATGTTGTCTGATTGAGGCTTGAAACAGCAACCTCATAGCAAAAGTATTCAATTCATCATGACCTTATTCAATGTCCTATGGGAGCAATAGTACATGTACACTGGGCATACAGAGGTTGTATCAATATGGTTTCCACGTCATTTCAATGAAATGACATTGAAACAATGTGGAAAAGACAATGAATTGTCTGTGCCCAGTGGAATGTTGTCCGTTCCCAGGTGTGGTGATGGCTCTGGACTGATGTTTGTCTCTCTGGTCTAATTAGAATGTAGATATCAGTGATGCATTAAACATGAGCAGTAATTTTGGAAGGAAATGGAACCTGATTCACAAAGGTATGAGGTGACATCCAAATATATGACTAAATGACTCACTAAAGCAGAATTGAGAAATCACTGTAAAAACACATGAAATATGCATGGGAGATGGTGTATTATTAGACTACAGATGTCTTGCTCAATCTGTGCAAAGGTAACCTGCAGTAACCAACCGAAATCTAACTACTGCTACAGTGTAGCTCAATCCTACTCAGACCACTGCAATATTGATAACCAGCAAGAAGTGCAAAAATCTACCATTTAGTATTATGAATGTGTAACGCTCAATGAGTGAATAGGAGTGGAGTCAGGTGCAGAGAGCAAAAGGATGTGGGAAAAACACGCTTTAATGTCCAGAATAAATCACAGGAACAAAAATAGAAAACAATAATGTGAAAAAATAAAGGACAGCGAGAAACCCGAAACACAAACCACTCTAACACATACAGACGAACAAGCCCGCACAAACAGAAGCGGGCTGAACGAACTTAAATAACCCCACCCTAACAACCAAACAAGGAACAGGTGAAACCAATTAGACAAAACCAAACGAACACAGAACAAAGGACCGGTGGCAGCTAGTAGACCGGCGACGACGACCGCGAGCGCCACCAGAACAAGAAGGGGAGTCACCTTCGGTAATATTCGTGACAGAATGGTGTAGCAGACCAAAGTTGGACATCACTATTGCCACAAGCTACAAAACCCATAGGTGAGTAATGTTAGATGTTCCCACATGAAAAATTACTATGCTCTAAATACTGTTGTATTACTATATTTTTATACTGTAGTATTCACTGTAATGTTTTTTGGACTACTATAGTATTCACTGTAGTGTTTTGGCGGACACACAAATGGGTAGTACCTTCTTTTTATTTTACCCCCTTTTTCGTGGTATCCAATTGGTAGTTACAGTCTTGTCTCATCGCTACAACTCCCACACGGACTCGGGAGAGTTGAAGGTTGAGAGCCACGCGTCCTCCGAAATACAACACAACCCAACCAAGCCGCACTGCTTCTTAACACAGCGCGCATCCAATCCGGAAGCCAGCCGCACCAATGTGTCGGAGGAAACACCGTACACCTAGCGACTTGGTCAGCGTGCACGGTCCCGAGCCCGCCACAGGAGTCGCTAGTGTGCGATGAGACAAGGATATCCCTGCCAGCCAAACCCTCCCTAACCCGGACGACAGTAGGCCAATTGTACGCCGCCCCATGGGCCTCCCGGTTGTGGCCGGCTGCGACAGAGCCTGGGCTGGAACCCAGAGTCTCTGGTGGCCTTAGACCACTGCGCCACCCAGGAGGCCCCAGGGGTAGTACTTTCTGTATTAATAGTACAGTTTGTGCTCATGTTTGGGCTCCCTGTGTCGCCAACCAGAAACGTGGGAGATTAGGAGAATGTGAGATATATGGTAGCCTAATCTTTGGCATTTTGCTATCATTTATTTATAGTCAAAGGGTGTTGTGGTTGTTTCGGTCCGAGGGAGCCGCTTACTCTAGTGGTTGCTTCATGCTCTCTCTCACTCTACAGTGGCTCTCATGCTAGCATGCCTATTCAGTGAGTCAGTTGAATGAGAGAAGCAGCAGATAAATAATCATTTAAAACCTTATATTCACGGTGAGCGAGTTATCCTATGCTTTGTATGAAACAGCAAGTTAAGCGGAGTATAATGATATTGTTCTTATTTTTTAAAGACGTTTTGATAGTTTAAATAATTTATAAACGTCAGTTAACATAGAAGCTAATGTCTGCTAATGTTAGCGCCAGTCAAGCTAGCCTGTCATAGTCATGGCGACAGGACTCCAACGAGAGAGTGTAAACAAAGGGTAACATTGTAACTTGCTGTTGTTAGGGATAGCCTAGTCAGTTGAATGAGAGAGAGACAAATTAAAACTGTATTGAAGAGAAAGCACCAGATAAACCTTATGTTCAAGGTGTCAGACTCCATTCATTCTACACACTGCAGTATCCCCCTCGATAGTGTAGTGCTTACTGTAGAATGTTGTAGTATGAAGTACTGAATACTATACTACACACTGTAGTATCCCCCTCGATAGTGTAGTGCTTACTGTAGAATGTTGTAGTATGAAGTACTGAATACTATACTACACACTGTAGTATCCCCCTCGATAGTGTAGTGCTTACTGTAGAATGTTGTAGTATGAAGTACTGAATACTATACTACACACTGTAGTATCCCTCGATTGTGTAGTGCTTACTATAGAATGTTGTAGTATAAACTACAGAATGTTGTGCTACACACTAGTATTCCTGGATCATGTAGTGCTTACTATAAAATGTTGTAGTATAAAGTACAGAATGCTGTGCTACACATTAGTATTCCTGGATCATGTAGTGCTTACTATAGAATGTTGTAGTATAAAGTACAGAATGTTGTGCTACACATTAGTATTCCTGGATCATGTAGTGCTTACTATAGAATGTTGTAGTATAAACTACAGAATGCTGTGCTACACATTAGTATTCCTGGATCATGTAGTGCTTACTATAGAATGTTGTAGTATAAACTACAGAATGTTGTGCTACACATTAGTATTCCTGGATCATGTAGTGCTTACTATAGAATGTTGTAGTATAAACTACAGAATGTTGTGCTACACACTAGTATTCCTGGATCATGTAGTGCTTACTATAAAATGTTGTAGTATAAAGTACAGAATGCTGTGCTACACATTAGTATTCCTGGATCATGTAGTGCTTACTATAAAATGTTGTAGTATAAAGTACAGAATGCTGTGCTACACATTAGTATTCCTGGATCATGTAGTGCTTACTATAGAATGTTGTAGTATAAAGTACAGAATGCTGTGCTACACATTAGTATTCCTGGATCATGTAGTGCTTACTATAGAATGTTGTAGTATAAAGTACAGAATGTTGTGCTACACATTAGTATTCCTGGATCATGTAGTGCTTACTATAGAATGTTGTAGTATAAAGTACAGAATGTTGTGCTACACATTAGTATTCCTGGATCATGTAGTGCTTACTATAGAATGTTGTAGTATAAACTACAGAATGTTGTGCTACACACTAGTATTCCTGGATCATGTAGTGCTTACTATAAAATGTTGTAGTATAAAGTACAGAATGCTGTGCTACACATTAGTATTCCTGGATCATGTAGTGCTTACTATAGAATGTTGTAGTATAAAGTACAGAATGCTGTGCTACACATTAGTATTCCTGGATCATGTAGTGCTTACTATAGAATGTTGTAGTATAAAGTACAGAATGCTGTGCTACACACTGTAGTATTCCTGGATCATGTAGTGCTTACTATAGAATGTTGTAGTATAAAGTACAGAATGCTGTGCTACACACTGTAGTATTCCTGGATCATGTAGTGCTTACTATAGAATGTTGTAGTATAAAGTACAGAATGCTGTGCTACACACTAGTATACTAGTACCCAATACAACCACAAATGTTGATACAATGCATTTAGAAATGTGTCCAGAATAAACACAAAAAAAGTAAAAAATGTACTGTATTTCCATTGTGGTCCTAGTTCAAACATGTTACAGCTAACCCACATGAAACAAAACTATAGTAAACTATGGTCTAAATACGAAAGTAAGTACTACACATGATCCAGGGAAACTACAGTTTGTAGTGTAGGATTCTACAGTATACTACAGTTTATTACAGTATTCTATAGTAAATTGTAATATTTCTTATGTTGGTTATTGTGTTTTTCTTCTTCTGGTCTGCTTTTCAGAGAGGACTCTGGGAAAATGAGTCTACTGAGAGTTTGAGAGTTAGCTGAGAAAGACAGGAGAACAGGTTTAAAGAGCATTGTGTGAGAGTTCATGTTACAGTACGAGGCCTTTGTCTAATCGCATGCTGTGAGCCAGAGGAAGTACGCTCCCTGTCTGTTCCCACAGGAAGTGATGCAGTCCCCCTACCCATCTGCTGGAGCTTCCTCTTCTCTCCTCTCCTCTCCTCTCCTCTCCTCTCCTCTCCTCTCCTCTCCTCTCCTCTCTCCCTCTCCTCTCCTCTCCTCTCCTCTCCTCTCCTCTCCTCTCCTCTCCTCTCCTCTCCTCTCCTCTCCTCTCCTCTCCTCTCCTCCTCTCCTCTCCTCTCCTCTCCTCTCTCCCTCTCTCTCTCTCTCTCTCTCTCTCTCGACCTCTTTAGCAGAGTCATTTTGGCCTGTCTGACAGTGTGAACTGATGGGGAATAAATCAAGGCTTGGGTTATTGATTGTGTGGCATGTTGTTGTGTAAACTAAATGAGCAGTCTTTAGCTCAACAAATGGATACAGCTGAGATGTGTCAGGTGCTATCGAGTTGCTTATTTATATCTTTCTGCTGGCAGGATTTTTTTCCCCACCAGGAAATCTGAACGCAGTAAAAAATGGTCAAATTGTTGTTATTCTGTTTTTTTTTTTGTTGGTTCAGACAAAATATCTATGTCTGTATGTGTGACGTGTAGAGGTTTTTAGTCGATGTTCTGGGGTGGTCTATAGAATGTGTCAATCATGCAATGATACAGAACAGGCCGCCATGCTTGAGATAATTGATTTCCTACAGTGCAGTGAGTGCTCCTCCAGGGACAGGGTACAGGGACAGAATAAGTGGTGACATTTAACTGTGGATGAAAAGACTGATCATGCAGCATGTATACAAATCACTGTGGAGAAGAATGGAAACAGCCAGGAGTGAGGCCTAAACCCGGCAACACTTGGATTACAAGTGCACTCCCATCTGTTCTGTACCATTCAGATTAAGACCACCTTGACACAGCCAATATGATATGATACTCTGATACCATTTCATCAATCTGTACAACAAACTATAATGTAATTATTTGCACATATGCTCAAACTGATTGTTAAAAGAGCTCATAGTCCCTACCAGCCTCATGCCAGAGGATGATTTAGTGAGGGTACAGAGGGCATAGAGCAGGGTTCCCCAACCAGGTGGGTCACAGGTAGGTGATTTTATTTGGCCCCCTAAGTTTTCTGAGAAAAAAAAAAAAAAAACGATATTTTTGTGTGTTTTTTTGTTGGGCATAAAAGACTATAAAAACACCAGCAAATCAGCTCCAAGTAGTTTTAATTATTCCTACACATGATAGAGAGAGATACTGTACGTGATCGTATACAAATGTAAGCATGGTTTGAAATTATTATGTTTTAGTCAAATATTATATCTGTTCGGGCTTCTTGCGGTCAATTTGCAGTCTACAAATTATTTGTAGTTATGTTATGGCCACCTGACCATCCACTCAAGAAAAATCCACCTGCATCTGAATCTAGTTGATGATCCTTGGCATAGAGGGTAATGTCTCTGGCGTGGCCTAAGACACCGTGAGTAAATGAATCCAGTGGCTGAGTCAGTGTGTAAAGCCCCTGTGTGTCTCTGGGACAGAGAGCCAATAAAGAAGTTTAGTAAAGTGTGACAGCCTCTGTCTCTGCATGTCACAGGAGGGCAGAGGAACCAGCAGCGCGGCAGCATCATGAGGCTGGCAGAGGATTAGGGAGACACTCTCAGACTTAAACAGCACTCCCTCGAAATCTCTCCCAAAGCCAACACTTCACATATAGCTTATTACCGCTATTCAAATCTTTGTGTGGAGTATAAGAGGTACTGGTTCAGATAGGAAACATTGTTAAATAGTAGCTGGTACTGACTTCCTAAGAGACTGTGAATAAGTCATTCAAAGAGGAGAAATAAAAACTACTGAACTACTGAACTACTAAACTACGAAACCTTACTGACTTATACATCTGTTCTCATAACTTAGCCCTCATCATTTAACCAGCAAGGGTTTAGCATATTACCATATACATCCAGACTATGTGTTTAATTTTACCTCTCTATTCCTTGCTGTTTTTGGGACTTTATCCCCCCCGAGGATTCAGCTCAAAGTCAGTGGGGTCAAGTAAGTGTATTACCCACCAAGCAGAGGAACGTTTTAGCCCCCGGGCTAATATTGCTCCATGGTCTCTGAGGCACTGTTAGCCTCTGTCTAAATTAGAAACATTTTCTCTAAGCTTTTCCCCCCAAAAATAAGTTACGAGTTTCCCGCAATTTCAGCGTTTTGATAAAGGGAAAACCATGTTCTACCTTTCTAACAAACTGCACAGCAAATGAATCGTGAAACTTTGCACAAAATGTATATTTCATTGAGCGATGTTTTAAATGAAAACCTACAAAATACGTAAAGTACATTCTAATATAGAATGAGGTAAATATTTAAACCTATTTACAAAAAGTCTGTGACTTCTGCAGGTATACTTCCCAGAGATGATATTACTACCACTTAGGACTACTAACTATACTAATACGACAAATGGTGAAATTAAAAATAAAGATATATGAACAGGACAGCTTCACTGGATGAAATTACAAGCAGCTTTAGATTTGTGTCTCAGACAACCATGACAAATGGATAAGTCTCATCATATGTCTCTCCGCTCCTAGAGAGATGAATCATGCTACATTAATAGAGGAGTACCTCATCAATCCCACCGCCATGAACATTACATCAGGGCAATTAGAGCAGTCTGGCTCTAACACAGCCTCATGGTGTATTCAACATGTTTAGTGAATGGTTTAGTCATAGGACCTCCTCTGGAGGGAGAAGTAGAAATGATCATGGTGTATTCAACATGTTCAGTGAATGGTATAGTCATAGGACCTCCTCTGGAGGGAGAAGTACAAATGATCATGGTGTATTCACCATGTTTAGTGAATGGTATAGTCATAGGAGAAGTAGAAATGACATCACACTACATAAATTAAAAAATAATAATAAATGTGGGGTCACATGCTTCTAACAGTGAATCGTTTACTTACGGGCCCTTCCCAACAATGCAGAGAGAAAGAAATTATTAAGAAATAATACATAATAATCAATAATAGAAAAATAATAATAGGAGGAATAAATACACAATGAGTAATGAAAACTTGGCTATATGTACAGTGTACCAATACCTGTCACAGCCGTCGAAAGTAGTGGAGCAAAGTGCAGTGTGGTGAGCGTGCATTTTCCTTTTATTTAAAATGTCACCAACAAAACAACAAACGAAGAAACAACCGTGAAGCTTACAGGGCTATTAATGCTACTAACAAAAGACAACTTCCCACAAATAACAAAGGGAAAAAGGCTGCCTAAGTATGATTCCCAATCAGAGACAGCAATAGACAGCTGTCCCTGATTGAGAACCATACCCGGCCAAAACATAGAACTAAAGAACATAGAATGCAGAACATAGAATGCCCACCCAAATCACACCCTGACCAAACCAAAATAGAGACATAAAAAGGCTCTCTCAGGTCAGGGCGTGACAGTACCAAGTTGATGTGCAGGGATACGAGGTCGTTGAGGTAGATGCAGTATATACATATAGGTAAGTGACTAGGCAACAGGATAGATAAAAAAGTAACAGCAGCTTATATGAAAAATCTAAAGAGTTAGTGCAAAAGGGATCCATGCAGATATTCTGGGTAACTATTTGGTTAACTATTTATCAGTCTTATGGCTTGGGGTAGATGCTGTTCAGGGTCCTGTTGGTTCTAGACTTGGTGCATTGGTATTGCTTGACGTGACATAGCAGAGAAGCAGCCTATGACTTTAGTGGGTGGAGTCTTTGACATCAAGCAGGCTCAGGTTATTCATGTGTCTACCAGTTTGATGCATTATATCCCATATCCCACAAATGTGTTTTTTTATTGGGTGTGTGGATGTTATACTGAAATGTAATTTCCTGTCGGGTAATGTATAGACTGGTTGATTGATTTGATTGAATAATCTGTCCCGCTGTTGGATCAGTGGGGATGTATATCAGTATATCTGAAAAGATTGGATAACTATTCAAAACATGCTAATGGCTTCATCTTGCCATCATGGGGAATATATTGCTTAAACGTCTCCAATCCTCTCAGATCCACACAGGTGGCAAGGGTCTAGTGACCAAGAGGTTGGTTTGAAATTATGCATAAGGTTGAGAGGTGATGAGAAGACACCATACTCTCTGAAGGGAAAATCCCAAACTGTCTGATACACAAATCCAGTGGCAATTGAATCTAATGAAAGCATTCAGAGAGTTCATTGAGGCCTCTAAGTGTAATGTAGTGTTTTGTGTTTGATCAGAGGGGCTTCTTCCTGCTACCTGTCCTCCTGTATGAAGTGCTGTCAGTGTTAAAGGTCAACACACTGTACCTCTGGATGAGGGGAGACTTAACCTGCACTTCAGGAACAGAAAAAGATGCCCCCTACCCTCTAGACACTCTATTGACCCTAAGCCCCCTTCTCTCTAGACAGTCTAATGACCCCTAGCCCCCTACCCTCTAGACACTCTAATGACCCCTAGTCGCCTTCCCTCTAGACACTGTGTTGACCCTACGCCCCCTTCCCTCTAGACACTGTAATGACCCCTAGCCCCTTACCCTTTAGACAGTCTAATGACCCCTAGCCCCCTTCTCTCTAGACAGTCTAATGACCCCTAGACCCCTTACCTCTAGTCACTCTAATTAGCCCTAACCACTACCCTCTAGACATTCTAAAGAATTTTGACTACAACATTGTAGGGGGGGAATCAGAGAGAGAGAGAGAGAGAGAGAGAGAGACTCTTTATTACATTTGTTGAAATGAATGCAGTGTGACAATACAGGTATGACATCTCATTGGCTAAGATGAAGGATGAATACCAGGTACCAGAGTGGAGAGATCTACTTAAACTGAGGCCTTGTGAACAGTTATCCCATGTACAGGTATGTATTACAAATGGAAAATCAACTTGAATGTTACAATAACCATTGTGTTCCTTTAACTTGTTTAAATATACAGACAACAAATTCCAGTTGGCTATACTAAAACACTTTAACATCATCCTTAGCTCTGGCATCTTCCCCAATATTTGGAACCAAGGACTGATCACCCCAATCCACAAAAGTGGAGACAAATTTGACCCCAATAACTACCGTGGGATATGCGTCAACAGCAACCGTGGGAAAATCCTCTGCATTATCATTAATAGCAGACTAGTACAATTCCTCAGTGAAAACAATGTACTGAGTAAATGTCAAATTGTCTTTTTACCAAATTAACATATGCCAGACCACGTATTGCCCTTGCACACCCTAATTGACAAACAAACTAACCAAAACAAAGGCACAGTCTTCTCCTGCATTGTTGATTTTAAAAAAAGCTTTTGACTCAATTTGGCATGAGGGTCGACAATACAAATTGATGGAAAATGGTGTTGGGGGAAAAACATACAACATTATAAAATCCATGTACACAAACAACTAGCATGCGGTTAAAATTGGCAAAAAACTCACACATTTCTTTCCACAGGACCGTGGGGTGAGACAGGGAATTGGCAAAGACACTATAACAGTCTGCAGCACGCAGCCTCACCCTACTAGAATCTGAAGTCGAAGATCGACTGTTTGCTGATGATCTGGTGCTTCTGTCCCCACTCAAGGAGGGCCTACAGCAGCACCTAGATCTTCTGCACAGATTCTGTCAGACCTGGGCCCTGACAGTAAATCTCAGTAAGACATAAATAATGGTGTTCCAAAAAAGGTCCAGTTGCCACGACCGCGAATACAAATTCCATCTAGACACCGTTGCCCTAGAGCACATTTTCTAACCTCCTAACATTTCCTAATTTCCTAACCTCCTGCCAAATGTATGACCATATTAGAGACACATATTTCCCTCAGATTACACAGACCAACAAAAAAATTGAAAACAAATCAAATTTTGATAAACTCCCATATCTACTGGGTGAAATACCTCAGTGTGCCATCACAGCAACAAGATGTGTGACCTGTTGCCACAAGAAAAGGGCTAACAGTGAAGAACAAACACCATTGTAAATACAACCTATATTTATGTTGATTTATTTTCCCTTTTGTACTTTAACTATTTGCACATTAGTGCAACACTGAATATATACATAATATGACATTTGAAATGTCTTTATTATTTTGGAACTTTTGTAAGTGTAATGTTTACTGTCCAGTTTTTATTGTTTATTTCACTTTTGTTTATTATCTATTTCACTTGCTTTGGCAATGTAAACATGTTCCCATGCCAGAAAAACCTACATTGAAATTGAATTGAGTGTTTCCTTACTCTGTGTGTTGTGAACAGTGAAGCATGGTTGTATCACCTCTTCTTACAGGGTAATCCTGCACACACACACACACACACACACACATAATTACAAAGACCTACCCACACACACACACCCACACACACACTCAGCCCCACTGGGGAACACAGCGGCCCAGCGCAGTGTTGATAGCCGAGCGCTACTCAGCAACGTGCTCAAAGTGATAAGGCAGGAGGCAGAATAGGAGAGCGTTCCACGCAACATGCAATTACAAGCTGTCAAACAACAGGCACATAGGCAAGTTGGGAGCTCCAAACAAACCGTGATAGCCTGTATTCTTCTTCCCTAATTCTCAATATGTCTATTCTCCTATAAACCCCTAACTAGGGCTGTTGCGGTGACCGTATTACCTCCACACCAGCGGTCACGAGTCATGATGGCAGTCAAATTCCACATGACCGTTTAGTCATCATAATTAGGCTTCTCCAAGCTCTGATGCTGCGGATGGTCAAACTTGCTAACTGCCTTGTACTCAGTACTCTATTGTCCCTCTAATCACTCTTACATCAATGCAAATGTTATCGAAATCGAATCAAATACTTCATGAGAGCCCATGAGCTCATGTTGCGCAACATGAAACATTCAACGTTCAACTTGAACATTCAACCCGCTCCACTACAGCCCCTTCAATGTGAATGGGGGCGTTTTCGGCCCTCATTTTCCTGTAGTCCATGATCAGCTCCTTTGTCTTGCTCACGTTGAGGGAGAGGTTGTTGCCCTGGCAACACACTGCTAGGTATCTGGCCTCCCTATAGTCTGTCTCATTGTTGTCGGTGATTAGGCCTACAAAACCACGTAATGATGGTGTTGGAGTCGTGCTTGGCCACGCAGTCGTGGGTGAACAGGGAGTATAGGAGGGGACTAAGCATGCAACCCTGAGGGTCCCCCGTGTTGAGGATCAGAGTGGCAGATGTGTTGTTGCCTACCCTTACCACCTGTCGGGGGCCCGTCAGGAAGTCCAGGATCCATTTGCAAAGGGAGGTGGTTAGTCCCAGGGTCCTAGCTTAGTGATGAGCTTCGTGGGCACTATGGTGTTGAATGCTGAGCTGTAGTCAATGAACACCATTCACACATAGGTGTTCCTTTTGTCCAGGTGGGAAAGGGCAGTGTGGAGTGCAATTGAGATTGCACATCTGCGGATCTGTTGGGGCGGTATACGAATTGGAGTGGGTCTAGGGTTTCCGGGGTGATGGTGTTGATGTGAGCCATGACCAGCCTTTCAAAGCACTTCATGGCTACCGACGTGTAGTGCCACAGGGCGGTAATCATTTGGCATAGTGACTATGGTGGTCTGCTTGAAACATGTAGGTATTACAGACTCGGTCAGGGACATGTTAAAAATGTCAGTGAAGACACTTGCCAGTTTTTCCGCACATGCTCTGAGTAAACGTCCTGGTAATCCGTCTGGCCCTGAGGCCTTGTGAATGTTGACCTGTTTAAAGGTCTTGCTCACATCGGCTATGGAGAGCATGATCACACAGTCGTCCGGAACAACTGGTGCTCTCATGCATGCTTCAGTGTAGCTTGTCTTGAAGCGAGCATTAAAGCAACAGCTCTAGCTTTTTAGCTTGGTGTGGATGTTCCCTGTAATCCATGTTCCCTGTAATCCATGGCTTCTTTTCATATCATGTTTCTTTAGACCTGTCCAAAATATATAATGGATTTATTGTGAAGGTGTAGGCTATATTTTATTACTAGGCTTATAGGCTATGTGTGGAAGCCAGGATATTCCAAATGTATTTATATTAATTAATGATCAATTACTATGAGGCAGTTATTTTTTTGACAATCACCTGCTGACAAAATTTCATGACCGCCTAACCCTACCCCTAACCCTAACCCTACCCTAACCCTAACCCTAACCCACAATCCTTTTATTTATTCGCCCTAATGCACTTCACGAACCCCTTAACCCCTATAGCTAACTGGCAGCATATGTCTAAACTCTGCTTTGTTTTGTGTCAGTGGACCTCCCATTTGATAACAATGATGATAATAAGCTAGTCCCATAGTCAATCTAATTTAGCGCAGTACATTCAGTGAATCTAGGCTGTTGATACCGGAATTGACCCCAACCCTGCTGTGAGGTGTCCTCCCCTGATGGCCGATGGTGTTCTGTAGCAGAGTGACCGGCCACATGTCATCCATCCTTGGCAGAGGGCCCAGTTTTAGAGGACTTGCTGACCCAGATTGTGTTGGCACTGCTGCCTTGATTGAAATATTGGAGACAAGTGTAGACTGACTTATTCATGAGGGAGGATTCCCTGAAGATCAATACACACACACACGCACACACACACAGGGGTATGAGGGGTGTATTATTACGTACATATGCCCACTCGCTCCCCCTCAAACACAGACACACTGGGGTGCACACACACACATACATACTCACACACACAGGTTGAGGGGTGTATTATTAATGCATTACTCCCTGTAAGTCCCATTTCTTATCTTCACACACACTCTGTAAGTATACAAAGCACAGTCAGCCAGCCAGCCAGCCAGTCAGCTAGTCAGCCAGCTAGTCAGCCAGTCAGTCAGTCACTCAGCCAGTCAGCCAGCCAGCCAGCCAGCCAGTCAGCTAGTCAGCCAGCTAGTCAGCCAGTCAGTCAGTCACTCAGCCAGTCAGTCAGCCAGCCAGCTAGTCAGCTAGTCAGCTAGTCAGTCAGCCAGCCAGCCAATCAATCAGCCAGTCAGCTAGCCAGTCAGCTAGTCAGCCAGTCAGTCAGTCACTCAGCCAGTCAGTCAGCCAGCCAGCTAGTCAGCTAATCAGCTAGTCAGTCAGCCAGCCAGCCAATCAATCAGCCAGTCAGCTAGCTAGTCAGTCAGTCAGCCAGCCAGTCAGCCAGCTAGTCAGTCAGTCACTCCGCTAGTCAGCCAACCAGCCAGCTAGTCAGCCAGTCACCCAGTCAGTCAGCCAGCCAGCTAGTCAGCTAGTCAGTCAGCCAGCCAATCAATCAGCCAGTCAGCCAGTCAATCAGCCAGTCAGCTAGCTAGTCAGTCAGTCACTCCGCTAGTCAGCCAATCAGCCAGCCAGTCAGCCAGTCAACCGGTCAGTCAGTCAGTCAGTCAGCCCTGAGCTGCTATCACCATCTCAGGTGTGTGTCCTTGAATGAGGCTTCTACGTATCTGTATTGTTGTTTCACCTATTCTGTAAAGTGCCTCTGTGTGCATTTGCATGGTTGTGTGTACCAGACTACATTGCCTATACATACAGGAACACAAAAAGCTTCCTAATAAAATGTGTGTGTTCTCATTTAACTTCAGCCATGTCACTACAGAAAAGGTGAAATGGAGTTGGTCCCTCTCACTAACCTGTATTACACCGTTCCTGTTGTCAGTGGATACAACACCCGGACAGAGTATGGAAATAAATAAAATACATCTCACAGACATGTTTGCAAACTGAGAAAATGTGAAATATGTTTCAATATTCAAGATGCCTGCTGAAGATATAATCTGAATGCCACTGGGCACAGAGGTCAATTCAATGTCTATTCCACATTGGTTTCATTGAAACCATGTCTACTCCACTTTGGTTTCATTTAATTGAAATTAACGTTGATTCAACCAGCGTGTGCCCACTGGGATGTGTGTCTCCACTGTCCTGTATCGTACAGTGGTTAGTCTGCTCTATTGCACTATCATGGACTGAATTTAATGTGCACTAATAGTGGCTGTACTGCAGAAATGAACTGTACTACCTTCGCAAAAGCCGGCTCTCCTGGACCGTGGCTGATGACTACCGATGTACTGCTTTGTAACAATGCATGACTTCACGTCACAACCACACACAAAATGACAGTACCCTATATCCTCCTGTATATTGACCACGTACTGCCTGACGTGAACAAATTCCATTCAGCTCCTGCCAAAGCCTGATGGAGATATCTAATTCTGAACGCTGTGTGTCCTGAAACCCTTTGCCCTCGGATGATAAAACAGCGAGATAGAGATACAGAGCGGTTTTGTGTCGACCGGCCTCCTGCCAAACACGCTGGCTTAAAATAGCCCCTCTGATTGGCCCAGGGGGATCATAGCACGTTGATGAATATTCATAAGGAGGGTCTGGAACATGCTCCAGCATTCTAAGTAGTAGTTTCAGTGGTTCACACTGACTGATAACAACCAGACTGATATTGGCCCAGGACTGATAGCATCTAGTATCACAATAAATCAATACAGCTCAAAAAGTATACATTTGCCCCTCGCACACTTCCATAGCCAGTCCTTCATCTGCTGCCCATCAATTGACCATTCTATGTCGTTTAACATGTTGTTGTGTACACAATTGTGTGTGTGTGTGTGTGTGTGTGTGTGTGTGTGTGTGTGTGTGTGTGCCTGCGTGCAAGTGCTTGTGTCTGTGTGTGTGTGCTTCCGAATTGGCGAGGACACTAGAACAGTCTGCAGCACCCAGCCTTACCCTATCTGAAGTCAAATGTCTACTGTTCGCAGATGATCTGGTGCTTCTGTCCCCCAACCAAGGAGGGCCTACAGCAGCACCGAGATCTTCTCCACAGATTTTCTCAGGCCTGGGCCCTGACAGTAAATCTCAGTAAAAAAAATTGTGTTCCAGAAAAGGTCCAGTTTCCAGGACTGTAGTGTGACTTATTCATGAAGGAGGATTCCCTGAAGATGAACACACACACACACACACACACACACGTGTGAGGGGTACGAGGGGTGTATTATTACGTACACATGTGCACTCGTTCTCTCCCTCTCTCTCTCAAACACAGACACACAGGGGTGCACACACACAGGTTGAGGGGTGTATTATTAATGCAATTCTCCCTGTGATGTTGTGCTTCTGTCCCAAACCTACAGCAGCACCTAGATCTTCTGCACAGATTCTGTCAGACCTGGGCCCTGACAGTAAATCTCAGAAAGACATAAATAACAGTGTTCCAAAAAAGGTCCAGTTGCCAGGAGCACAAATACCAATTCCATCTAGACACAGTGGCCCTAGAGCCCATAAAAAACCTATAACTACCTCGGCCTAAACATCAGCACCACAAGTAACTTCCACAAGGCTGTGAACAATCTGAGAGACAAGGCAAGAAGGGCCGAATGGCCTGTTCTACCTTTAACTTGCTGCTTCTACTCCTCCATCCTGTAGTGAAGTAGACGAAGAACAACAAGAAGAGTGTTCCAAACAGCGCTGGTCCCATGTCACAGTAGTGGAAACCAAAGGCAGTTGCATGCTGCTTAGTGGATGGGAGTGACTACAAGAGGTTCCGGAGCATATTGACATAAGGAATAGCTTGGCTGCACTGGTGCCGGATCTACCTGTACCTTCATCGCTGGGATTGCCTGTGATGGTAGTTCTCCTTTCCCTCTCTCTGTATCTGATGGGGCACTGCCTGCTGTTGGAGGTCTGGACCTATTCTTCGGAAGCAGCGGGCGTAGGCTATCCTGCTTCTTGTTGGCCCGTGAAAGGTTCAACGAATTGTGTGAGGGTTAGGAAGGGGTGGATTTCTTAATTCCATTCTTTGGCCGTTGTATTGGGCTGTTCAATGGTGAGTAATGTCTCAGTCTCTGTATTAAAAATGTTGTGCTATCCAGGAGCCCGAGTACAGGACATCAATAACCTGCTCCCAAACAATATAAACCTGCATCAGGACATCAATAACTTGCTCCCAAGCATTATAAACCTGCATCAGGACATCAATAACTTGCTCCCAAGCATTATAAACCTGCATCAGGACATCAATAAGCTGCTCCCAAACATTTTAAACTTGCATCAGGACATCAATAAGCTGCTCCCAAACATTTTAAACCTGCATCAGGACATCAATAAACTGCTCCCAAACATTTTAAACCTGCATCAGGACATCAATAAGCTGCTCCCAAACATTTTAAACCTGCATCAGGACATCAATAACCTGCTCCCAAACATTATAAACCTGCATCAGGACATCAATAAGCTGCTCCCAAACATTTTAAACTTGCATCAGGACATCAATAAGCTGCTCCCAAACATTTTAAACCTGCATCAGGAAATTGAGTCTGTCAAAGTACATGTTGGATTTAATGACATGCAGGGCAGCTCAGAACAGCTGAATATTAATTTTAAAGAACTGATTGGGTCACTGCTTGACACCAACAAATGCCCCCTTAATTCCCGGAGTGCCTCTGTGCAGCTCACCCTGCACTAACATAAATAACATGAGCATGTCTACTTCTGCTAAGCTTCCAACTAAAGCAATGAAAATAATCAACTATCCCAGAAAGGTGCAAAAAAATAGCATAAGTTAACATATGTTGCTTAACAAACATGGTCAATGTCATCTGCCTCACTTCAAGCCCATTCTGGTGGGAAGTTGCTGTAGACCACCAAGTGCTAACAGTCAGTATCTGGATAACGTGTGTGAAATGCTTGATAATGTATGTGATATCAACAGAGAGGTATAGTTTCTGGGGTACTTAAATATTGACCGGCTTTCATAAGGCTGCCCACTCAAGAGAAAGGTTCAAACTGTAACTAGTGCCTGCAATCTGGTTCAGGTTATCAGCCAACCCACCAGGGTAGTTACAAACAGCACAGGAATGAAATCATCCACATGTATTGATCACATCTTTACTAATACAAAACCAAAGTTCCCAAAGGATGGGTCTAATATAGTGTATAAGAGGTCATACAATAAGTTTTGTAGTGATTCCTATGTTGGTCTGTGGTGTGTGATGTGTGATGAGGAGCAACCAGACGCTGCACTTGACACATTTATGAAATTGCTTATTACTAATAACCATGCACCCATTAAGAAAATGACTGTAAAAACAGTTAAATCCCTGTGGATTGATGAGGAATTCAAAAATGACATGGTTGAGAGGGATGAGGCAAAAGAATGGCAAATAAGTCTGGCTGCACAGCCGATTGGCAAACATACTGCAAATTGAGAATGATATTTTTTTAAATCATTATTTTGCTAGGCAAATTCTTATTTACAATGATGGTCTACCCGGCCAAACCGTAACCCAGACAATGCAGGGCCAATTGTGCACCACCCTATGGGACTCCCAATCACGTCCGGTTGTGATACAGCCTAGAATCAAACCAGGGTCTGTGGTGACACCTCTAGCACTGAGAAGCAGTGCTTTAGACCGCTGCACCACTCTGGAACCCTAGTGACTAAACTGAATAAAAAAGAAGAAGAAACTACACTATGAAACAAAGTTAAAAATGACATACAGAATGATATTAAAAAGCATTGGAGCACCATAAATTACATTTTGGGCAAAAAGGCAAACTCAGCTCCACCATTCATTGAATCAGTTGGCTCATTCATCACAAACCTTACTTATACTGCCAACTAATTTCATGATTTTTTTCATTGGCAAGATTAGAAAACTTAGGCATGACATGTCAGCAGCAAATGCTGACACTACACATCCAAGTATTACTGATCAAATTAAGAAAGACAAGCATTGTAATTTTGAATTCTGTAAAGTGAGCGATTAAGAAGTTACAAATTATTGTTGTCTATCAACAAAGACAATCCACCAGGGCCTGACTTGGATGGATAATTACTCAGA
This sequence comes from Oncorhynchus tshawytscha, assembly GCF_018296145.1. Lineage (NCBI taxonomy): Eukaryota > Metazoa > Chordata > Actinopteri > Salmoniformes > Salmonidae > Oncorhynchus > Oncorhynchus tshawytscha. The sequence continues at coordinate 34,517,493 of NC_056450.1, read as the reverse complement.
ATAATAGTGAATGATATTGCCACTGCTATTTGCCATATCTTCAATCTAAGCCTGCTAGAAAGTGTGTGCCCTGAGGCCTGGAGGGAAGAAAAAGTAAGTCCACTACTCAAGAATAGTAAAGCCCCCTTTGCTGGCTCAAAAAGACAACCAATCAACCTGTTACCAACCCTTAGTACACTCTGGGAAAAAAACTGTGTTTGACCAGATACAATGCTATTTTACTGTAAACAAATTGACAAACAGAATTTCAACATGCTTATTGGGAAGGACATTCAACAAGAACAGCACTTACACAAATGACTGATGATTGGCTGAGAGAAATTGATGATAAAAGATTGTGAGAGCTGTTTTTTTAGACTTCAATGTGGCTTTTGACATTATCGATCATAGTCTGCTGATGGGAAAACGTATGTGTTATGGCTTTACACTCCCTGCTATATTGTGGATAAAGAGTTACCTGTCTAACAGAACACAGAGGGTATTCTTTAATGGAAGCCTCTCCAACATATTCCAGGTAAAATCAGGAATTCCCTAGGGCAGCTGTCTAGGCCCCTTACCTTTTTCAATCTTTACTAATGACATGCCACTGGCCTTGACTAAAGCTAGTGTGGCTATGTGTGCGGATTGCTCAACACTATACACATCAAATGCTACAGCGAGTGAAATCACTGCAACACTTAATTGTTTTTATTTAACTAGGCAAGTCAGGCAAGAAGGGCAAGAAGTTAAGAACAAATTCATATTTACAATGACGGCTTACACCGGCCAAAACCAGATGACACGCACCGCCCAATCATGGCCGGTTGTTATACAGCCTGGAATCAAACCAGGGTGTCTGTAGTGACGCTTCAAGCATTGAGATGCAGTGGCTTAGACCACTGCGACACTCGAGAGCCCTTAAGAAAGAGAGGCAGTTAGTTTCAGAATGGGTGGCAAGGAATAAGTTAGTCCTAAAAATAAAATACAAAACTACAAGCATTGTATTTGGGACAAATCATTCACTAAACCATAAACCTCAACTAAATCTTGTAATAAATCATGTAGAAATTTAGAAAATTGAGGCGACAAAACTGCTTGGGTTATAACTCCGGATTGTAAACTGTCATGATCAAAACATAATGATACAACAGTAACTAAAATGAGGAGAAGTCTGTCCATAATAAAGTACCTCTCTGCCATTTTTAACAACACTAAAGTGGTTGCGATTGAGATCATCCAGCGGGACTTTGAGGTAATTTGTGACCCGTTTCTTGAAACCAGGCATATGTCACAAGTCACGACTTACAGGGGAGCAGTTTGAGTAAAACACAAAAATGTGTTTTTGTCAGAAATGCCTTCTGGAGCATGTGAACTTTCATGTGCCTTAATAACAAACTTATATTCCATCTGTAAATACGAATCAAATTGTTAAATTAGGAGCCTAGTTGGTTTAGCCACAGAAAAAAGAGGCAACCTTGCCGCTAGCCATGATTGGCTGAGATAATGAGTGGGCTGGACATGCCCAGAGGTGAGTTTGGATTGGTCTGCCATATAGCACACGTCTGTCTATGGAGCTAGTCTGTATGTCTAGGTAATCGTGTGAAACGTGGCTTTTTTTATGTATCGCTTAGTAAAACTGCATAAACCTAATATCAAGTTAAACACTGCCCGAACAAGGAGAGGGACCGACTTTGGCGGAAGTCGTGACAGCAGCATATCTCTTGACGATGATCGGGCTCGGGCCGACACGGGCTGCTTTATATAATTAACATTTCATTAGTTATTTATTTTCCTTTTTTTTTCATTGTGTAGCTTATAGTAGCCTACACTGGTGCCTCTTGCACATCTCAGTGCAAGAGGCATCAATACAGTCCCTGGTTCGAATCCAGGCTGTTTCACATCCAGCCGTGATTGGAAGTCCCATAGGGCCCAGCGTCATCTTGGTTTTGCCGGGGTAGGCCGTCATTGTAAATAAGAATTTGTTCTTAAACTGACTTGCCTAGTTAAATAAAGGTTATATATTTTTTTTAAATTGCAATTTTGTAATGTGTTTTGTTTGGTAAATTGTTTTGTAAATATGAATTCATATTTGTTGTGCCACTAAATAAACAATGAAAAAAGACACTTCTTTTTTTTGTTTCTACTTGATCAGAACAAGTTGTAACTGGACTGTAGCATGTTACTTACTAAACTGTTGTTATAATAAGCTTTTTATTCTAAGAGAAACTAAAATGACCTGGACGCCATGTACAGCATTATAGTCTCTAAAAGGAACATTTTTCCCACCGTCTCTTGCACATGTCATATTCCTTTCATAATGCATCCTTATTTACTAAGCAATTATTATTATTATTATTAGATATTCTCACAGCGTACATTTGTAAATCCCAAACTCTAAAAGTAATTGGAAAGGTAGATACAACGTATTTGTGACATGGTGGTTACAATAAAGAATGTAAACACGATGCTGTATTTTATTAACAGTAGTGATGTACAGCTGGAGGCATTTTGAAAACAGGTTTTCACAAGTGTACTGTAGTACTGTAGTGCTGTAGCAGGTGTAGCCCATCATGAAAACAGTGTTTCCTATTAGCAGGACAATAGACTATTCATAGCCTGGCTACTGGAGGTGTGAAACTCTCAGAATTTGCAATGTATTTTATGCTTAAGCACTCTAAAGTATTACATTTCAAACTCAAGACTTCATGCAACCGCAAAGTGTTGGAGAGCCATATAGACTGCAAAATATTTGGGAAGACATTCCATTGCACATGGTTTATGAATTGACACGCAACTCTTTATAGCCCGTCTGCTGTAGGTGTGAAAATCCCCCCATTTGGCCCTAACAGTTCTTCATCAACATCTTTATGCCACCATTAATACAATTATGAGAGAAAAAAAGACATTCAAATGCAGATGCTTATTTAAACTACATTTTAGTTGCACTTCCACCCAGCTCTACAACCACGGGTAAAACCTTGTTGTGATGATCAATGTATTTGTTGCATTGTTGTATCGTCAATTTCTCAAGTCAAAACGTCTTCGCCTTCACCAGTTCTTTTTTGCTTGTAGGCGTTGGCTGAGTTACGGATTTAATGTTTTTAGTTGATTCCAAACAAGTTTGGTCGGGTTTAAATCAGGAGACCAAAACATGTATTGATGAAAGAAACAATGTGGTCCCAGAAGCACCTCTCTGACATAGGGGCAGCATATCTCTAGATGATTTCTTCCTCAAAGAAATGTTGAGCCATGATACCTGAAAAAGAAGGCAACAGTGAACTATTGTGAAACACATAGCAGTCCATGAGGTGTGGGCTACAATATTTGATGTACCTTTTGCTTTGTAAATAGCTAAACATACCATCAAAAATCAAATATGGGCCTGGTCCCTGGCGAGAAATTGCCCCCCACACATGGAGTTTGAGCGGATGCTTGGGACTCGGCTTGCTTGATCTTCTTCCTTTTTTTCTGTAGCAATTTTGAGCAAATTGCTCAAGGGCCACGGTTGATTGGTCTGTGAAGATGGCGTCATAGAATGTCTCGCCAGCTTTGATCTATGCCTGGGCCTGCAGGACGCAAAGTTCTTTGTTTGTCAGATGAATCATTGGGTCGAAACTACAGAACAGTACAAAACAAGAAAACACACATAGTTAATATTCTTAAAGTATGTATAATATATAAAATGTCTTACCGAGCCTTTCCATAAATCCACTCCAGTTTCTTCAACTGTCTTTTGACTGTGATAAGAGCGATGTAGATGTTGTGCCATGATGCCAACAGGTTACAGATTGACTTTGCCGAGCGCTCATCATCTTCATCCATTAGTGAGTTGATCGCTTGAATAGTCTTGTGCAGCAGACAGTAAAGACCAGCAGTTGATTTATTTAAGCATTATTTGTAGCATTATTAGGCCTACTTTACAGTATTGTAGCCTATTGTACCTGTTCATTTTCCTGGGCTTTCGAGTTCGGCGTAACACAGGCATCTGATGATAGTGTTTGCGAATAGCACTGTCTGTGACCAAAATCCCCAAGTCTCCCAGTATTTTTGAAATGTCTCCAGTAGATTTTCTGCCCTATTTTCTGCCCTAAGCCCTAATCTGCTCACTTAAATGAATAGAGATCCTGGTCATGGTGCTACAGTATGTTATTACAGCATAACCAAAGTGAGGACAATCAGCGATCTGCTGTATACTTATGGCCCATTGTAACCTGAAAGTCAGACCTTTCCAGTATTATTCAGCACGCCCCAAACTCCACCCTTAACACAGTTACCGTTCAAAAACGTACTGTTTATCTAAAGAAAAATGACATTGCGACCAAAGAGAACCGACAAAATGGACATGGTTTTCATCAAGACAGCTTCTTTCTATGGCGCTACCCGATCGCTCACTGTCGTTTATTTGAATACTATCGTTATTTTAAAACAAGACATAGAACGTCGGCTGCAATTTCAGTTTAATCCACCAGAAAAGACAAATAATACAACAAATATTGTGCTTGAACTCAAATATACTAATTCATAAAAAACGGTATCAATTGGAACCTTTAACAAGTGGGAAAAGTATTATTGTTATTACTAACCCTGCATTATAATGATATAAAAGCCCCTTTAGATATTGAATGTTTTTATCTACAGTAGTGGTGGACATCTGGAGGCATGTTGTTAAGTAAAGGTTATATTTAAATTTAAAAAACCTCATCCAGCGAGGGTATCGTTTTCTTAGCGAGGGAGGAGAATTCTCCACCCGGGCGGACTGTGATCACGGACAAACGCAATGATATTCTTGGGCATAAGGTAGTCTTCAAATCTGGTGGAGAAGTTGTCCCTCAGATGCTTGATGAAATCGTCCATCACCTCTGTGACAATGCCTGGTCCCTGTGCCCGTCGTTTCTTCAGTGTGCTGGAGTGCAGTAGCCCTCCAGATGACAGATGCAAATTGAACAACTCAAGCTTCCTAGTAAAGGACTCAAATTTCTCTACCTTGTCCGTGACTGTTTTCCCTTTTTGTTGTAACTGCAGATTTAACCCGTTTAAGTTACAGATTATGTCTGCAAAAAGAGCTGTGTGTGCAGCTTGCAGTTAAACAAATGTTTCTGCGTCGGGCCTCTGTATGGGATGGGAAGGCCGCTGGAAGTTCTATGCTTAGATTCATAGTTTGTCTGAGATTTAATTATTTGCAAACAGCAATATTTTCATTGCAAATAAGACACACTGGCTTGGCAATGGGAAAAGATGGAGAGATGAACACGTATCTTTCAGGACATTTTTCTCTGAAACTTCAATTTTCATTATCCCCCTTGCTTCTTGATAGTTTTTGAGAGTGACATTTTATCTGGCTATCAAGCAAATTGTTCTGAACAAATGTTTATGTTACAAAAAGTAATGTAGCCTACAGTAGGTGACGTAGACCTATTTTTCCCAACCAATCAACACACAAAGAAATAGACAAAAATAAAAATGTAATAGAGACAAAGTGATATTATGAGCGTAATCAGATCAAAAGCATTATCTTATTGTCACTGAATGTATTATGTACTAATCATATGTGTTAAACATGTTACATTTGTAGTGTAGGCCAATTAATTGTGCTAATATTATATACTTATTATGGTCTGGCCCGCCGTCATCCAAATGTTATGATAGGATTTGAAGCAATAGCCACCCGGGTGTGGTCAACTATTTCAGCACCGTTTCGCACTGCTCTGAGACAAGCATGGGGACTGGTCTTGATAAATCAATGAGATTTTTTATTTTCACTGAATCTCTGTTTGGGTATTGATTAGATTACAATTAGGGTGTGGAAACGGTCACGTTGTACAGAGCCAGATTGTCTTAACGGAAACACAGAGGGTTTTTTCTTGGAATAGAAACACCATAATATTAATTAAATTAATTAAGCCAAATTTTAAATCAATCCCATATACTATGTTCTTACAAAAACATACTTTAAATTCTCTAGTACAGCCAATATTACAAAAAGTCAAATGCTTCTCAAAGATGCCAACAATGGCAACAATGGCAACAATGGCAACAATGGCAACAATGGCAACAATGGCAACAATGCCAACAATGCCAACAATGCCAACAATGGCTGACAATTAAATAACGTGCCATAGAATTCTGCGACAGCAAATTTTACAGGAAGAACCACTGTATCAACAAGGCAGGTCCTACAGGCTCTAATTCTGTCGCACCTGGAATACTGTTCAGTTGTGTGGTCAGGTGTCACAAAGAGGGACCTCAGACAATTACATTTGGCTAAGTTCAGGGCAGCATGGCTGGCCCTTAAATGTACATGGAGAGCTAACATTACTAATATGCATGTACATCTCTCATGGCTCTAAGTGGAGGGATTGACTTCATCATTACTTGTTTTTGCAAGAACTGTTGACATGCTGAAAGCACCGATGTGTCTGTTTAAACTACTAGCACACAGCCAGTAGTTCATACCATTCATACCCCACAAGATATGCCACCAGAGGTCGTATCACAATCCCCAAGTGAAGAACAGACTATGTGAGGCACACAGTACTACACAGAGCAATGTCTACATGGAACTCTATTCAACATCAGGTAACTGATGCAAGCAGTAGAATCAGATAAAAAAAACAGATAAAGTACACCTTATGGAACAGCGGAGACTGAGAAGAGACACACACAGCCACAGAAACACACGAACACATGATAAGGCACACGTGTAGTATTGTAAATATGTGGTGGTGGAGTGGTGGCCTGAGGGAACACACTGAATGTGTTTGGTTAGGTGCTATGACATGCAATGTCATGTAGTATTTTAAACTGTATGTAACTGTCTTATGTAGTTGCACCCCAGGAAGAGTAGCTGCCTTGGCAGGAACTAATGGGGATCCATAATAAATACAAATACAAAATGAAAGGAACCTAAAATTTGACATACCAATTAGGATCTGGATAAAAAATACTTGAATCGGTTATAGAACCCATTGCCCTTTATGGTTGTGAGGTCTGGGGTCTGCTCACCAACCAAGAACTCACAAAATGGGACACACACCACTTTGAGACTCTGCATGCAGAATTCTACAAACATATCCCCCATGTAGAACGTAAAACACCAAATATCGAATGCAGAGCAAAATTAGGACGAATCCTGCTAATGATTAAAAACCATAAAAGAGCTGTTCAATTCTACAATCACCTAAAAGGAAATGATGCCCAAACCTTCCATACCAAAGCCATCACCTACAGAGACATGAACCTAGAGAAGAGTCCCCTAAGCAAGCTGGTCCTGGGGCTCTGTTCCCAAACACAAACAGACCCCACAGAGCCCCAGGCAAGCAAAAGATAATTACTTGACACAATGGAAAGAACTAACCAAAATTCAAAGCAAAGTGGAATTCTATTTGGCCCTAAAAAGAGAGTACACAGTGGCAGAATACCAGACCACTGTGAAAGCTTTGACTATATAGACTCAGTGAGCATAGCCGTGCCATTGAGAGAGATCCCCGTAGGCAGACCTGGCTCTCAAGAGAAGACAGGCTATGTGCACACTGCCCACAAAATGATGTGCAAACTGAGCTGCACTTCCTAACCTCCTGCCCAATGTATATTAGAGACACATATTTCCCTCAGCTTACACAGAACCACAAAGAATTAGAAAACAAAATCAAATTGAGTTAAAACCCACATATCTATTGTGTAAAATACCACAGTGTGCCATCACAGCAGCAAGATGTGTGACATTTTGCCACAAGAAAAGGGCAACCAGTGAAGAACAAACACCATTGTAAATACAACCCATATCTATGTGTCTATTTATCTGTTTATTTTCCCATTCATACTTCAACTATTTATTTGCACATTGTTACAAAACTGTACATAGCCATAATATAACATTTGAAATGTCTCTAATTATTTTTTGTGAGTGTAATGTTCACTGTTGATTTCTGATTGTTTATCACTTTTGTTTCTTATCTATTTTACTCGCTTTGGAAAAATAAACATGTTTCCCATGCCAATAAATATAATTGAATTGAGAGAGAGAGAGCGAGCGAGAGAGAATACAATGCATTGAAATATCATTCACACATGGATGCATCTATTCTCTGATTGACTTCATTGTGTTAGTCACCCTGACATTACTCTTTTGACAGACACAAAGAACACTAAGCACTCTGCAGGGGAATGTTAGCATGCCAATAGCCACTGCTTCAGTTCACACACACACACACACACACACACACACACACACACACACACACACACACACACACACACACACACACACACACACACACACACACACACACACACACACACACACACACACACACACACACACACACACACACACACACACACACACACACACACACACACACACACACACAAAGACAAACACACACACACACACACACACACACACACACAAAGACAAACACACACACACACACACACACACACACAAACACACACACACACCAGCGCATCTCACCTCAACCGTATAATGTATAATAATAAGGATATGCAGTGTTTGTATCTTAGTTGGCTTTGAACACAACACCATAATCACTCTGGCCCATATGATAAGGGAACAACAGCAGGCACAAGTTTTCCAAAAGTTCCCAAGTACATAGGGAGGATATTGTTCCATAGACTGGCACCAAGCTAGAATATAGTGCCAGCCCAAGGGGAGTCCCTGTAGAAACAAGACTATAGTTCACAGTGTTCCAGGATGTTAATAATACGTTGAGGCTCGCCAGCTTTGACACAAGACAGATGTATAGATTGTTTTTGCACAAGTGGTATAATAAAGCAATAAGGCCTGAGGTGGTGTGGTATATGGCCAATATACCAGGGCTAAGGGCTGTTCTTAAGCACGACGCAACGCGGAGTGCCCGGATACAGCCCCAAGCCGTGATTTATTGGCCATATTCCACAAACCTGCTATGGGCCTTATTGCTATTATAAACTGGTTACCAACGTAATTAGAGAAGTAAAAATAAATGTTTTGTCATACCCTGATATAACACGGCTGTCAGCCAATCAGCATTCAGGGCTCAAACCACACAGGTTATAATCAAATGTAATATCTGATCCCTAGATGATGGTGTGATGATGATGTGGAGTTATTTTTGGTTGCAAGCTGTCAATATGCACTCCGATTGCCACAAACTTCTTTAGATTAACAGGGTTTGCTTCAAATCATCTGTGGTTCCATTCACTATAGACAGAGAACAAGGCTGGTCTTTAATTAATCAAGCCCACCATATACATACACACACACAGACAAACGCACACAAATGCTCACACACATTTATTAAATCTGAGAAACTGGAAGGAAGTATACCTGGTAGTAGTTATTTTCTTCTATAGTTCCCAAACCCATTCATCAGGTTGTCTATGAGAAGAGGGAGCTACTGCATTGAACTCGAATGACAAAAACATCTGCTAAATTGGACAAAAAACTAAAAAAGTGAAGGCTGGTTCCTCCAGTTATAGTGTGAGTGAATGTTGTGGCCCAGTACCTCTAGTTATAGTGTGAGTGAATGTTGTGGCCCAGTACCTCCAGCTATAGTGTGAGTGAATGTTGTGGCCCAGTACCTCTAGTTATAGTCTGAGTGAATGTTGTGGTCCAGTACCTCCAGCTATAGTCTGAGTGAATGTTGTGGCCCAGTACCTCTAGTTATAGTGTGAGTGAATGTTGTGGTCCAGTACCTCCAGCTATAGTCTGAGTGAATGTTGTGGCCCAGTACCTCTAGTTATAGTGTGAGTGAATGTTGTGGCCCAGTACCTCTAGTTATAGTGTGAGTGAATGTTGTGGCCCAGTACCTCTAGTTATAGTGTGAGTGAATGTTGTGGCCCAGTACCTCTAGTTATAGTGTGAGTGAATGTTGTGGTCCAGTACCTCTAGTTATAGTGTGAGTGAATGTTGTGGCCCAGTACCTGAGTGAATGTTGTGGTCCAGCTAGCTAGTCTGAGTGAATGTTGTGGCCCAGTACCTCTAGTTATAGTGTGAGTGAATGTTGTGGTCCAGTACCTCTAGTTATAGTGTGAGTGAATGTTGTGGCCAGTACCTCTAGTTATAGTGTGAGTGAATGTTGTGGTCCAGTACCTCTAGTTATAGTGTGAGTGAATGTTGTGGTCCAGTACCTCCAGCTATAGTGTGAGTGAATGTTGTGGCCCAGTACCTCTAGTTATAGTGTGAGTGAATGTTGTGGTCCAGTACATCTAGTTATAGTGTGAGTGAATGTTGTGGTCCAGTACCTCCAGCTATAGTGTGAGTGAATGTTGTGGCCCAGTACCTCTAGTTATAGTGTGAGTGAATGTTGTGGCCCAGTACCTCTAGTTATAGTGTGAGTGAATGTTGTGGTCCAGTACCTCCAGCTATAGTGTGAGTGAATGTTGTGGCCCAGTACCTCTAGTTATAGTGTGAGTGAATGTTGTGGCCCAGTACCTCTAGTTATAGTGTGAGTGAATGTTGTGGTCCAGTACCTCCAGCTATAGTGTGAGTGAATGTTGTGGCCCAGTACCTCTAGTTATAGTGTGAGTGAATGTTGTGGTCCAGTACCTCTAGTTATAGTGTGAGTGAATGTTGTGGTCCAGTACCTCTAGTTATAGTGTGAGTGAATGTTGTGGCCCAGTACCTCTAGTTATAGTGTGAGTGAATGTTGTGGCCCAGTACCTCTAGTTATAGTGTGAGTGAATGTTGTGGTCCAGTACATCTATATAGTGTGAGTGAATGTTGTGGCCCAGTACCTCTAGTTATAGTGTGAGTGAATGTTGTGGTCCAGTACCTCTAGTTATAGTGTGAGTGAATGTTGTGGCCCAGTACCTCTAGTTATAGTGTGAGTGAATGTTGTGGTCCAGTACCTCTAGTTATAGTGTGAGTGAATGTTGTGGTCCAGTACCTCTAGTTATAGTGTGAGTGAATGTTGTGGCCCAGTACCTCTAGTTATAGTGTGAGTGAATGTTGTGGCCCAGTACCTCTAGTTATAGTGTGAGTGAATGTTGTGGTCCAGTACCTCTAGTTATAGTGTGAGTGAATGTTGTGTCCCAGTACCTCTAGTTATAGTGTGAGTGAATGTTATGGCCCAGTACCTCTAGTTATAGTGTGAATGAATTCTGTGGCCCAGTACCTCCAGCTATAGTCTGAGTGAATGTTGTGGCCCAGAACCTCCAGCTATAGTCTGCATGAATGTTGTGGCCCAGTACCTCTAGTTATAGTGTGAGTGAATGTTGTGTCCCAGTACCTCTAGTTATAGTGTGAATGAATTCTGTGGCCCAGTACCTCCAGCTATAGTCTGAGTGAATGTTGTGGCCCAGTACCTCCAGCTATAGTCTGCATGAATGTTGTGGCCCAGTACCTCTAGTTATAGTGTGAGTGAATGTTGTGGCCCAGTACCTCCAGCTATAGTGTGAGTGAATGTTGTGGCCCAGTACCTCCAGCTATAGTGTGAGTGAATGTGAATGTTCTAGTTATAGGCCCAGTACCTCTAGTTATAGTGTGAGTGAATGTTGTGGCCCAGTACCTCTAGTTATAGTGTGAGTGAATGTTGTGGCCCAGTACATCCAGTTATAGTCTGAGTGAATGTTGTGGCCCAGTACCTCTAGTTATAGTGTGAGTGAATGTTGTTGCCCAGAACCTCCAGTTTTGTCTGAGTGAATGTTGCAGGTGTAAGAACCTGCAGGGCAGACACCTTTCCCCCTGCATTCAATACTCTAAAAGTCTCTGCCCTCACTAGTGGACTCTCTTTATTGATTACCAGTCCTGATAAATGTTTTGGGGAACAATGTCTCTTCAATATCTGGAACAAGTGCACTGCATCTAATGTAGAAGTACTCCTGAAACTAGTTTAGGAAATAAGTGTCAGCAGTCGGCTGTTAACATGAGCAATAGGTTCTCAGGCCAGGCCGTGTGTCTGAATGGGAGAGAGGTGGAGACAACATAAAACACACTTCCCAAAGCAGCCCCAAAGTGAATAAAGCCTTATTTAAAATGAATGGAAAATGGACACGGCCTATAAAAGCAAAGGACAGCTCTTCAGTTGACATAGGGCAGGAGAGCTGCCATCGGAGTCTTTTATCAAGCCATTGGCTTAGAGTTACTATATCAAACTCAAGACAGCTAGCCAGCCAGCACAACTTTGATCAAATATTTAACATGGTCAGGTATAATTTTGCAATGTCAGGTAAAGTCACAATACACACAGTGATGCTAAAAGCATCTGACTCGGGATAAATATGAGCTACAGGTGTTTGTTTGGTGTGGATGTTAGATGTATGTTATTTACAGGGACAGACTCATGGTGGTTGGTGGTGTGTGTGTGTATGTGTGTGTGTGTGTGTGTGTGTGTGTGTGTGTGTGTGTGTGTGTCTGTGTGTTTGTGTGTGTGTGCGTGTGTGTGTGTGTGTGTGTGTGTGTGTGTGCGTGTGTGTGTGTGTGTGTGTGTGTGTGTGTGTGTGTGTGTGCGTTTGTGTGTGTGTGTGTGTATTTCCATTAACAGGTAGATGTGTGAAGTGCCGTGGGACGAGAGTTCTTCACGTTGTTATCTCTGTTACCCTAGCTTTCATTCACTGCTCTAAATTGCCATGGCTTTGCTATTGGGAACAAACTATCAACCTATTCGTCATCTCCAGGGAAGAATGGCAAGAGGCATAGAGGGCAACTGCTATTTACAAATGACAGCACAATTTACTTAGCTGGGCAAAAAAACTTCTGAAAATGTCAATTCAGAATTTCTAGTATACTAGTTATCCTTTGTTACTGGTCTTCCGTTTTCCTCCATGAGCCTGAATGTCTTTTGCACTCACAGCTATAGCCTAGTAGTAACAGGGGAGTCTGGGAAAGAAAGAGCAACGTTCTAAATCTTTCTTTGACCTTTTCCTCCTCTCTTCTCCTCTCCCAAGGTGTCTACAATCAGTCTGTGGGCTGGAGGCACCAGGGGACAAAAGAGGAATGGTGTTAGCCATGGCGCTAAACGCCCGGAGCACTGTTCTGATTGCAGCCTTCGGCAAGGATGCAGATGTGAGAACTAGGAGTTGGCCTGATGCATTGCGGGAGTATGAGTCGTGAGACAATAGAATTAGGAATTTGAATAACAGAACGGACAGAAACCTTCATATGGTGGATACATTTTGCCCTTGTGGTCAGGGAGTTGGTCAACCATGGTTTGCCATTGCTGTGATAAGATATTATGCAATAGCACTCAGAGTTTTCCAAAAAAACAAAAATGTGACATTTATGGTCTGTTTACATATAGTTTATAGGTTATTTATAAAAAATTAATGTATAAAATCCACATGAACAGTATTTAGGACAATACTTGTGTATTACAATAATTCTATTAGACAATTTCTGATATATCACATGCCTTAATTCATTTCCCTGCTTTTATTTCCCTGCTTTTATTTCCCTCTACTGCCATTAATTCAGATTAGACTGGTTTGGATTTCTCCCTGGCCAATATGGCTGAATTTACATCCCAATCTGGAACTTTGAGGCTTCATGTCATATCCTCTCTACTAATTTAGTATGATCACTACGCATGAGACAGCATCTCTCATCAATGGGGGAGGCGGGACTATGGCTGATGTAGATAAGTAGTCAAATGAGGTTTGTGACAAGTAGAATGACAGGAATGGAGAGAACAGGAGAGTGAGAGTGAATGGAGAGGAGAGTGACAGTGAATGGAGAGGAGAGGAGAGTGGCAGTGAATGGAGAGAACAACCAATCTCAACCACACTGCACACTGCCCTAACCCATCTGGACAAGAGGAATACCTATGTGAGAATGCTGTTCATCGACTACAGCTCGGCATTCAACACCATAGTACCCTCCAAGCTCGTCATCAAGCTCGAGACCCTGGGTCTCGACCCCGCCCTGTGCAACTGGGTACTGGACTTCCTGACGGGCCGCCCCCAGGTGGTGAGGGTAGGCAACAACATCTCCTCCCCGCTGATCCTCAACACTGGGGCCCCACAAGGGTGCGTTCTGAGCCCTCTCCTGTACTCCCTGTTCACCCACGACTGCGTGGCCACGCACGCCTCCAACTCAATCATCAAGTTTGCGGACGACACAACAGTGGTAGGCTTGATTACCAACAACGACGAGACGGCCTACAGGGAGGAGGTGAGGGCCCTCGGAGTGTGGTGTCAGGAAAATAACCTCACACTCAACGTCAACAAAACTAAGGAGATGATTGTGGACTTCAGGAAACAGCAGAGGGAACACCCCCCATCCACATCGATGGAACAGTAGTAGAGAGGGTAGCAAGTTTTAAGTTCCTCGGCATACACATCACAGACAAACTGAATTGGTCCACTCACACAGACAGCATCGTGAAGAAGGCGCAGCAGCGCCTCTTCAACCTCAGGAGGCTGAAGAAATTTGGCTTGTCACCAAAAGCACTCACAAACTTCTACAGATGCACAATCGAGAGCATCCTGGCGGGCTGTATCACCGCCTGGTATGGCAACTGCACCGCCCTCAACCATAAGGCTCTCCAGAGGGTAGTGAGGTCTGCACAACGCATCACCGGGGGCAAACTACCTGCCCTCCAGGACACCTACACCACCCGATGCTACAGGAAGGCCATAAAGATCATCAAGGACATCAACCACCCGAGCCACTGCCTGTTCACCCCGCTGTCATCCAGAAGGCGAGGTCAGTACAGGTGCATCAAAGCTGGGACCGAGAGACTGAAAAACAGCTTCTATCTCAAGGCCATCAGACTGTTAAACAGCCACCACTAACATTGAGTGGCTGCTGCCAACACACTGTCAATGACACTGACTCAACTCCAGCCACTTTAATAATGGGAATTGATGGGAAATGATGTAAATATATCACTAGCCACTTTAAACAATGCTACCTTATATAATGTTACTTACCCTACATTATTCATCTCATATGCATACGTATATACTGTACTCTATATCATCGACTGCATCCTTATGTAATACATGTATCACTAGCCACTTTAACCATGCCACTTGGTTTACATACTCATCTCATATGTATATACTGTACTCGATATCATCTACTGTATCTTGCCTATGCTGCTCTGGACCATCACTCATTCATATATCCTTATGTACATATTCTTTATCCCCTTACACTGTGTATAAGACAGTAGTTTTTTGGAATTGTTAGTTAGATTACTTGTTCGTTATTACTGCATTGTCGGAACTAGAAGCACAAGCATTTCGCTACACTCGCATTAACATCTGCTAACCATGTGTATGTGACAAATAAAATTTGATTTGATTTGATTTGAACAGGAGAGTGACAGTGAATGGAGAGAATCCTAACTTTGTTTATTGTTCCCATTAATGAGTGATCAGGACTTGTGTTCCTCTCTAAACACAGCAATCACTGCTAACACTCAGGCTGACGTTCTGGTCCAATACACATGAGACACAACACTCATCAGGGGAACATAACAGTAGAACAATTCCCGAGGAGAGGAGAGGAGGGGAGAGGAGAGGAGGGGAGAGGGAGGGGAGGGAGGGAGGGGAGAGGAGAGGGAGGGAGAGGAGAGGAGAGGAGAGGAGGAGAGGAGAGGAGAGGAGAGGAGAGGAGAGGAGAGGAGAGGAGAGGAGAGGAGAGGAGAGGAGAGGAGAGGAGAGGAGAGGAGAGGAGAGGAGAGGAGAGGAGAGGAGAGGAGAGGAGAGGAGAGGAGACAGCTGTTATAGTAAGATGTGAATGAGATTTTGTAGGAAGGTTTTTGGTAACTCAACAATTACCTTTATAATATACAACCTAATAATAGAAGCTAATAATAGTTCAGTGCTTAGGTTATGTTCTCTCACACATCAATGCATAATCCCACTCCATAACTCGTTGTATTCAGTGAGCACACTAATTACTGAAGTGGGGGCCAAGCCATCATAATGCTAGACTGGTCTTCCCATAAGGCTTAGAACAGTGGTGGAAAAAGTACTAAGTTGTCATACTTGAGTAAAAGTAAAGATACCTTAATATAAAATGACTCAAGTAAAAGTGAAAGTCACCCAGTAAAGTACCAGTTGAGTAAAAGTCTAAAAGTATTTGGTTTTAAAATACTTAAGTATCAAAAGTAAATGGAATTGCTAAAATGTACTTAAGTATCAAAAGTAAAAGTATAAATCATTTCAAATTCCTTACATTAAACCAGACGGCACAATTGATTTTTGATTTTTTTTATTGACGATAGCCAGGGGCGCTACAACACTCAGACATCATTTACAAACAAAGCATTTGTGTTTAGTGAGTCTGCCAGTTCAGATAGGGTAGGGATGACCAGGGATTTGTGTGTGAATTGGACAATTTTCCTGTCAAATGTAAAGAGTACTTTTGGTTGTCAGGGAAAATGTATGGAGTAAAAAGTACTTTATTTTCTTTCGGAATGTAGGGAAGTGAAAGTAAAAGTTGCCAAAAATATGAACAATAAAGTAAAGTACAGATACCCCCCCAAAATAGTTGTACTTTAAAGTAGTTTTACTTAATACTTTACACCACTGCTTGGAAGGGAGATACGTACCTTATGTCTGGCTCTGGGAGCGAACGGAAGGCTCGATCTGGAGTAAGACTGCGTCAGTTGAAGCGACAAGGGCTAGCTAACTTTCGTTTTAATATATGATAGATTTGAATTGGGATTGTTGAGCTGCACTACACTTATCAAATGTGCTCTTGTCAGGAGCACACTGGAGCAGCCATATTCCCATACTGACCAAAGCTGCTGTACTGTCACAAGTCCCAACCCACAACCAACCCACAACCAACCCACAACCAAGCGTCTTTCCATCCTCTGGGTATCTGTGATGATGTATTATATCATCATCCTAAATGAATAAATGTTCCATTCTCTTCCAATATCTCCTGTCGCCTCAAAACTGAACCAAACCATCACTGGGGCCCATATCCCAGCACAGATCTAAGTCCTGACTGTAGGATGGTTTCATCATTCACTGATGTTGGTAATGGTTCCAGAGGAGCTATAAGCTGCTTAAATGACATTTTAGTTACTCAGCCGACACTCTTATCCAGAGCAATTTAAAGTGGAGAGTGCGACATTTTCATACTTTCTTGGTACTATTCCCCCGTGGGGATCAATCCCACAATCCTGCCATTGCAAGTGCCATGCTCTACCAACTGAGCTACATGGGACCTAAATAAATACATCATTGAATCATACTGGATCAACACTCATGTTCAACACTCACACTGGATCAACACTATGTATAATATAATACTTTTTCATTACATTGCACAAGTTAAAACCTATTTCAAACTACTTCCTGGGTTTCCATACTCTCATTAAAAAACTCAGTCTGACTTTGACATTCTGTATTTGACCTTGGTCTGGGTATTACCATGTAAAAACCTAACAGTGTTCTTATATTCCAGTGTAATCTGATGAACACATGTTGGATCCTCCACTTTGTCTTTCTATATCCTGCTCTATCCATCAGTCATCCCTCACTCCTCTCCTCCTCTGCTCCTCTCATCTTGTCCCACAACCTTGCATCTGTTCTGTGCTCACCTTGGCTTGGAGGGTTTTTTAATTAAGCAAATAATGACTTTGCTGAAATAGCTTTCTCTGAAAAAAGAACCATATGCCTACTTTTGTTCCCACTGACTCAGCATGATTTCTTTATTTAACTACCACTTTCAATACAGGAAAATCCCTCTCTTTTCATCAGGCTCATTTAAACATCTTTCATGAATATATGAAAGGCACTAGGGGAGAACAGTGCTGTTTAAAAAAAAATCCAGTCACCATTGTAAGGTGCTAAGCATACAGTATATTTTGAGTGTGTGTGTGTCTGTCTCTGTGTTTCTGTGTCTGTCTGTGTGTTTCTGTGTGTGTTTGGGCAGGAATGGTTTATCCCAACATACAAAACGTTGACAAGGGATACAATTATTATTGAGTTGTTCTAGATCAGGAATAATGCTATCTCTGAATTGACATATATCATCAAGGTACCACTTACATAAGGATCTGTTATTTTTTCTTATAATGAATACAAACACTTCACTCTTTCTCTAGTCACTACGTAATCTGTTTCCCTGAGAGAGAGAAAGGTCTGCATCATAAAGCCTCAGAATAAGAGGGAGAGGGGGAGAGGGAGAGAGGAGAGAGGAGAAGGGGAGAGGGAGAGGAAGGAGGGGAGAAGGGGACGAGAGAGAAGGAGAGAAGGCAAAAGAGGAGGAGAGACGGAGACGGAGACGGATGGAGATGGAGAAGGAGAAGGAGAAGGAGAAGGAGAAGGAGAAGGAGAAGAAGGAGGAGAAGGAGAAGGAGAAGGAGAAGGAGAAGGAGAAGGAGGAAGGCAAAGGGAGAGGAGGAGGGGGGAGAGTGAGAGAGAGGGAGAGGGAGATGGAGATGGAGAAGGAGAGGGAGAAGGAGAAGGAGAAGGAGAAGGAGAAGGAGAAGGAGAAGGAGAAGGAGAAGGAGAAGGAGAAGGAGAGGGAGAAGGAGAAGGAGAAGGAGAATGAGAAGGAGGGGGAGAGGGAGAACGAGAAGGATAGGGAGAAGGAGAAGGAGAGGGAGAAGGAGAAGGAGAAGGAGAAGGAGAAGGGGTGAGAGAAAGTCCTAGAGAAAAGGGGGGAAACAGAGGAGTGTGTTTATTTATTCATCAGTCAGAAGTCTGACGTCTGGAGCCAGAATTCATGCTGCATTTCTTTCATCTTTCTGCCTTTTGAGAAAGAGAGAGACAGAGACAGAAAGTGAGAGTGAGCATCAGAGAGAGTGAGAGTGAGAGAGAGAGAGAGAGAGAGAGAGAGATATGAATGCAGTGTGACAATACAGGTATGACATCTCATTGGCTAAGGTGAAGGATGAATTCCAGGGACCAGAGTGGAGAGATCTACTTAAACTGAGGCCTTGTGAACAGTTATCCCATGTACAGGTATGTATTACAAATGGAAAATCAACTTGAATGTTACAATAACCATTGTGTGTTCCTTTAACTTGTTTATGTTCAGGGAGTTATGAGTGTGGAGTGTTAAAGTTAATTAATGATGAACAGTGGTGTCACAGAACTTCATGCTCCAGAATTCAAGACATTGCTAAGGAAAACACAACATACTCACAAAGCCAACTACATTCCTGCTGTTCAAAAAGATCTGTGCAGTTTGGCAGAGTTAAAATATCACCTATTGAGTGTAAATGTCACTCTAAACTAGAGTAAATGAGAGAGCAGCTGAAGAGAGTAGAGGTAGGCTATGCAAAGGGGAGAGCGAGAGAGTGTAGGCTAGATTGATAGAGACTGTGCTGCTCATTCTAGCCTCATTCTTTCCAGCAACTCAACTCTGAAATCACTTCCACTGGTGAAAATGTTTGCCATGATTCCTCTGGGGTTTTTATCTGTTCAAAGGGCTGAGTGAGGCTGAACAGGGTGAGGAGCGTGCAGGCGGGTCTTCTGAGGCTCTACCACATGCAAATCAGCTAACTTTAATATTAACCATGATGCCCTGCAAAGCGTGTCCAGGGCTTAGAGAGAGAGAGAGAGAGAGAGAGAGAGAAGCCACACGTTTGCAGTTGAGAGAGAGATCAGGGAGGGGAGAGGAGGGAGGGAGGGAGGGAGGGAGGCAGTTGAGAGGGAGGGAGAGATCAGGGGGAGGGGGAGGGAGGGAGGGAGGGAGGGAGGGAGGGAGGGAGGGAGGGAGGGAGGGAGGGAGGGAGGGGTTCAAATGGCATCTTACTGTATATTGATAAGAGCCTGATAAGGAATCAATTACAGGTATAAGATACGGCCCATGATAATCTCTACCATCTGTAGTTCTGACAGCCCATCTTTCACGTCGCATCCACGATTGGATCAGATTTCAACCAGCCAGAAGTCTAGGATTTGCAACCAAAGGATTTCACCAATCAGCATCATGCACTTGTACTGGAGACTCCTTTAGCTTACACAAACATAAACATAAAAATGTAGCATTCTTTTCAAGGAATTGAAGACAGGAATAATGATGCCTGTTTATGATGTGGAATTATATAATCGTATCCTAGAGAGAATATTGCAGTAACAACAACAGAGGATGAGTGGGAGAGAGAGAGAAAGAAAGGCATATTCTTTTGAAGGTCTTTTAAGTTCAGTAGAGAGAGCTCCTACGTGGTATGGATTTTACATATATCATCTGAGATAGCTAGTCAGTAACATGAAAGTGAGTTGGTGTGGTTGCTTACCTGATCTGTGAACTGTAAGGGGGGAAATTAATGGTGTATGCTTCAATGTGGAATAAATCAGATGAGTCCAACACCATCCTCTAGCTGTCTCCTGGTAGCCTACTGTATGTTATGTATGAAATCAACACCAGCCCCTAGCTGTGTCTCACCCTGATCTGTTTCACCTGTCGTTGTGTTTGTCTCCACCCCCTCCAGGTGTCGCCCATCTTCCCCATTATCCCCTGTGTATTTATACCTGTGTTCTCTGTTTGTCTGTTGCCAGTTCGTTTTGTTTCTTCGAGCCTATCAGCGGTTTTCCCTTGCTCCTATCTTTTCTCTAGTTCCTGTTTTCTAGTTTTTCTGGTTTTGACCATTCTGCCTGCCCTGGCCCTGAGCCTTTCCTGCCCTCGCCCTGAGGCTTTCCTGCCCTCGCCCTGAGGCTTTCCTGCCCTGGCCCTGAGCCTTTCCTGCCTGCCGTTCTGTACCTTTTCGACTCTGCTCTGGATTACTGACCTCTCCCTACCATTGACCTGTTGTTTGCCTGTCACCTGTTTTTGTCATACACTTTTGTAACTTCGAAACTGTGTGCATCTGCGTCTTCTCCTGAGCCTTGACAGTATGAACTGGCCATGACGGACCCAGCAGACTTGGACCAGCTCCACAATGCCGTCTACTCCCAAGGAGCCACCATTGGATGGCACGAGGCGTTGCTTCATGGTCTTATGGAAGGATTCCAGACCTTGTCTGAACGCCATCACTGCACATTGAACACATTGCTGGAGCAATTCCGCAGGTTGTCTGTCAGGCAGCCTACCAAAACAGTAACCTCCCAGCCCCTCAGTTACCCGGCTGTTAGCAGTGAAGCCTCCCAGGCCTCCTGGGTTTCCGAGAACACCACTTACCTCCCCAGGAATGCTTCACTAGAGAGTCGGGAACATGAGAGTGTTCTCTCATCATTGAGCTGCAGCCCTCCTCCTTCCCCTCGGACCCCTAGACGATAACGTACCTCATCATGCTGATGTCTAGGAGGGCTCTCGCCTGAGCTACAGCCGTTTGGGAACAACAGTCGGCCGTATGCTTCAGTCTGGAGGAGTTTGTGGTGGAGGTGAAGAAGGTCTTTGATTCTCCATTGTATTGGAGAGAGGCTGCTGGAAATTACTCCAGCTTCGGCAAGACTCCCACAGTGTGGCAGAATATGCGGCGGATTTCCGCATGTTGGAATCGTTGTTCGACACGTTCCTGCACGGATTATGGGAGGAAGTGAAGGACGAGCTAGTGGCCCGGGAACTACCAATGGATCTCGACTTGCTCACTGTCTTGACCATCCGGATTGTTGGGCGGCTACGGGAACGTAGGAAGGAGAGGAGGTCCTATTCCACTTTCCCGCCCAACGGTTCCACCTGGAAGCCCCCGATGTCTCCGTGACAGAGAGGACCCGAGGCTACCCGAGTTCCCCCGAGAGTCTCCGAAGTCTGCCGATTCACCTCTTCCCGATCTGATGCAACTAGGCAGAGCTAGACTGTCCCCAACCAGAGCTAGGCTGTCCCCAACGTCTACACTGGCTCCACACGAAGAGTTGCCTTGTCACACCTCCCTGGATTACTGACCTCTGCCTGCCCTGACCCTGAGCCTGCCTGCCGTTCTGTACCTTTCTGACTCTGCTCTGGATTACTGACCTCTGCCTGCCCTGACCCTGAGCCTGCCTGCCGTTCTGTACCTTTCGGACTCTGCTCTGGATTACTGACCTCTGCCTGCCCTGACCCTGAGCCTGCCTGCTGTTGTGTACCTTTCTGACTCTGCTCTGGATTTCTGACCTCTGCTTGACCTGTCGTTTTCCTGCCCCCCTGTTTTTGTAATAAACCTTTGTTACTTCGAAACTGTCTGCATCTGGGTCTTCTCCTGAGCCTTGACAAGCTGTCTCCTGGTAGCCTAATGTATGGTTTGTCAGAGTTCTCATGGATCGGTTATCTCAAGAATCCATTCAAATGCAATTGATGATGAATTCTATGAGGGATATATGGTTTTTAAATACCCGTTAACCACATAAGAGGAAGGCAATTCCTTTGTGATTATATTTACGTTTGTGGTCTGACAATGATTGCTTGAAGTGTACTTTTTATCAGGTTGTATACTGGTCACTGGCCTATATGGAGAGAAGCTCTAGGGCTGTTTTTATATAGGTAGTCAGTCGGGTGTCAGTGAAGACATACAGTACCTTGCGAAAGTATTCGGCCCCCTTGAACTTTGCGACCTTTTGCCACATTTCAGGCTTCAAACATAAAGATATAAAACTGTATTTTTTTGTGTAGAATCTACAACAAGTGGGACACAATCATGAAGTGGAACGACATTTATTGGATATTTCAAACTTTTTTAACAAATCAAAAACTGAAAAATTGGGCGTGCAAAATTATTCAGCCCCCTTAGGTTAATACTTTGTAGCGCCACCTTTTGCTGCAATTACAGCTGTAAGTCGCTTGGGGTATGTCTCTATCAGTTTTGTACATCGAGAGACTGAATTTTTTTCCCATTCCTCCTTGCAAAACAGCCCGAACTCAGTGAGGTTGGATGGAGAGCATTTGTGAACAGCAGTTTTCAGTTCTTTCCACAGATTCTCGATTGGATTCAGGTCTGGACTTTGACTTGGCCATTCTAACACCTGGATATGTTTATTTTTGAACCATTCCATTGTAGATTTTGCTTTATGTTTTGGATCATTGTCTTGTTGGAAGACAAATCTCCGTCCCAGTCTCAGGTCTTTTGCAGACTCCATCAGGTTTTCTTCCAGAATGGTCCTGTATTTGGCTCCATCCATCTTCCCATCAATTTTAACCATCTTCCCTGTCCCTGCTGAAGAAAAGCAGGCCCAAACCATGATGCTGCCACCACCATGTTTGACAGTGGGGATGGTGTGTTCATTGTGATGAGCTGTGTTGCTTTTACGCCAAACATAACGTTTTGCATTGTTGCCAAAAAGTTCAATATTGGTTTCATCTGACCAGAGCACCTTCTTCCACATGTTTGGTGTGTCTCCCAGGTGGCTTGTGGCAAACTTTAAACAACACTTTTTATGGATATCTTTAAGAAATGGCTTTCTTCTTGCCACTCTTCCATAAAGGCCAGATTTGTGCAATATACGACTGATTGTTGTCCTATGGACAGAGTCTCCCACCTCAGCTGTAGATCTCTGCAGTTCATCCAGAGTGATCATGGGCCTCTTGGCTGCATCTCTGATCAGTCTTCTCCTTGTATGAGCTGAAAGTTTAGAGGGACGGCCAGGTCTTGGTAGATTTGCAGTGGTCTGATACTCCTTCCATTTCAATATTATCGCTTGCACAGTGCTCCTTGGGATGTTTAAAGCTTGGGAAATCTTTTTGTATCCAAATCCGGCTTTAAACTTCTTCACAACAATATCTCGGACCTGCCTGGTGTGTTCCTTGTTCTTCATGATGCTCTCTGCGCTTTTAACCTACCTCTGAGACTATCACAGTGCAGGTGCATTTATACGGAGACTTGATTACACACAGGTGGATTGTATTTATCATCATTAGTCATTTAGGTCAACATTGGATCATTCAGAGATCCTCACTGAACTTCTGGAGAGAGTTTGCTGCACTGAAAGTAAAGGGGCTGAATAATTTTGCACGCCCAATTTTTCAGTTTTTGATTTGTTAAATAAGTTTGAAATATCCAATAAATGTCGTTCCACTTCATGATTGTGTCCCACTTGTTGTTGATTCTTCACAAAAAAATACAGTTTTATATCTTTATGTTTGAAGCCTGAAATGTGGCAAAAGGTCGCAAAGTTCAAGGGGGCCGAATACTTTCGCAAGGCACTGTAGGTATAGTCTGTGTGTCTCAGTAGTATAGTGTTTGAAAGCCTATGACGAACATCAAAACCAGCCACTGGGGTTTGTAACCTGGGGGCAATTTGTCTCTTCTCTCAGACATAATGTGACACCTGAGAATGTAAATGGAAGTAGCTCTTATCAAAGCCATCACTCTGACATTCTAATTCAACCTGGGCTATTCAGAATGGGTGGCCTATATCTCACAGAGCTGGCAGAGATGTTCTGAACTAGCATGTAGTGCTCTCTACAGCTGACTTAAAAGTCAGGGTCGGGGTGAAACAAACAGTCATGAGTTTACATCTCAACATGCCCACTGTACATACCACAATGCTGCTATAGGAATCACATCACATCAGTGATGAGAGAAAGATAATAGCTGCCCTTATTCCTGATCACGTCCTGAGACAACCCATGAAACTGAGACTGTCATCATATTTCCAAACACAGCCTGGCCTGGCATGGAGAACGTTTGACAGGTCCATTACACAAACTCCCACCTTGCCCTTCTCAGAATCACAGAACACAATGAAAAGAAGGCTGGGATGACACAGGCAGGCAAAGACCGCTGGTTAAATAGTTATGGCAGCCCTGCTGTGAAGGAGTCCATGTGCACACAATTAAGCAGGTGTTGGGTTACAGTCAGAGCTGATTACACATGAAGGGGTGGAGGGTGAAAAGACATGAGCCTGGCACCCCCCCCCCCTTACATACCACCACTTCATCTTCTATTGGTCTACACTCTTAGAATAAAGGATTTCAAAAGTTTTTGTCTGTCCCCACTAGAGAACCCTTTTTGGTTCCTGGTAGAACCCTTCTGGATTCTGTGGAATGGGAATCTACCCGGAACCAAAAAGGGTTCTACTTGGAACCAAAAAGATTCTTCAACGGTTTATGCTATGGGGACAGCCGAAAAACCATGTTAGGTTCTAGATAGCACATTTGCTAGAAGAGTGTATTATGTGTCAGTGCTGTGACTGGTGGGGGCTGACTGGAGGTATGGAAATGACTGGGGAGGGATGTCAGGTGTGGGCAGGTGATACTGGCTG
>NC_056450.1:34474985-34489985 GCF_018296145.1 Oncorhynchus tshawytscha | reverse complement strand
TAAGCAGAGGTCATGAAAAGATGAGAAATAAATTGTGTGTGTGTGTCCCCGAATGATCCCAGTCATTTAAAGTAGGGCTGGAGCAAACATTATGACACAAAGAAATAGGCCACCACCAAAGAACAGCCTATTGGCATGAAGGACAGCGTTTAAGAGACCTAACCCGGGGATGATGTGTGTGGGCACCAGATTAGACCAGGTTATCAAAAGAGTGCCAAACCACACCACATCACATCAACAGATTCCATTAATTAAGTTATAGGTCAATTGATTCCAGTCAACAGCAGTCACACCCTCTGAGACCCCCTCACAAACACTCATACATGAATGAAATCAGACAGTACACAAGTGTGTGTGTGAGAGAGATAGAGAGAGACACACACAGAGAGACACAGAGAGAGACGGGGAGATATTAGGAGTTCTCTCTCTCTATGTGTTGCCTTTTCCTCTTGTAATTTCTCTTTTGTTAATTCTCTTTCGCTTTATTCAGATTCAAATCCCCCGCACAGAGCAGAGCAGAGAAGAGCTTCAAAACGCTTGTTTACTCCGGCAGCACAGGACGACGCTGGGACATTGGCTAGAGTATAAAGATCACAGGGAAGAAATCTACAAAGAGGAAGACTTTGATTATGTTGAGCTAATACATGGGGTTCACATTCAAAGTGAGGTTTTTTCATTGCTTATTGTGAAAAAAACAAAAGAGAAAGAATAATACAATATGCATATGCTGTGCGGGTGCAAAGCTCCTTGTTTGAAGTTTTAGAATAGAATCAGAGTTTGTTATTTGTTTTTCTGCTATTCTAGGATCAGAAATAAATGACAATTGCCTTGATGTCTGTTAATATCATGTAGTAGTTATTAAGACTTTGAGATAGTCTGCATTATCAGTGTATTGCGTTATAATGGCATATGCTGTTAAATGAATTAAAGCGTTTAAAGAATACTAATATGTTCAAAGAATGTACAGTACTGTACTGTATTTCCCAATGGTACCAGTTTAAAAGACCGCACATTGTAACGGTTTTCTAGTGGTGATGAAGGAGAGTCGGACCAAACTGCAGCGTGTCGATTGAGATTCATGTTTAATCAAACAAAGAAACACGAACACTACACAAAACAATAAACGTAATCGAAACCGAAACAGCCTATCTAGTGCAAACTAACCGAGAGTACACATAGGACACTAAGGACAATCACCCACGACAAACTCAAAGAATATGGCTGCCTAAATATGGTTCCCAATCAGAGACAACGATAAGCACCTGCCTCTGATTGAGAACCACTCCAGACAGCCATAGACTTTGCTAGATAACCCACTAAGCTACAATCCCAATACCACCACCAAAACCCCAAGACAAACACACCACCATTACAAAAAACCCATGCCACACCCTGGCCTGACCAAATACATAAAGATAAACACAAAATACTTTGACCAGGGCGTGACAGAACCCCCCCCCTAAGGTGCGGACTCCCGAATGCACCTCAAAACAATAGGGAGGGTCCGGGTGGGCGTCTGTCCATGGTGGCGGCTCCGGCGCGGGACGTGGACCCCACTCAGTTAATGTCTTAGTCCCCTCTCCTTTCGTCCCTGGATAGTCCCCCCTTGCCGCCGACCATGGCCTAGTAGTCCTCACCCAGAACCCCACTGGACTGAGGAGCAGATCGGGACTGAAGGACAGCTCGGGACTAAGGCAGCTCGGGACTGAGGGGAAGCTCGGGAGTGAGAGAAAGCTCAGGAGTGAGAGGAAGCTCAGGAGTGAGAGGAAGCTCAGGAGTGAGAGGAAGCTCAGGAGTGAGAGGAAGCTCAGGCAGGTAGATAGATCTACCAGATCCTGGCTGGCTGGTGGTTTCAGCAGATCCTGGCTGACTGGAAGAGTCTGGTTGACTGGCAGATCTGGAAGAGTCTGGTTGACTGGCAGATCTGGAAGAGTCTGGTTGACTGGCAGATCTGGAAGAGTCTGGTTGACTGGCAGATCTGGAAGAGTCTGGCTGACTGGCAGATCTGGCGGCGCTGGGCAGCCTGGCGCCGCTGGGCAGACTGGCGGCGCTGGGCAGACCGGGGCGCGCTGGGCAGACCGGGCGGCGCTGGGCAGACCGGCGGCGCTGGGCAGACCGGGCGGCGCTGGGCAGACCGGCGGCGCTGGGCAGACCGGCGACGCTGGGCAGACTGGCGACGCTGGGCAGACTGGCGGTGCTGGGCAGACTGACGACGCTGGGCAGACTGACGACGCTGGGCAGACTGGTGGTGCTGGGCAGACTGGCGGTGCTGGGCAGACTGGCGATGCTGGGCAGACTGACGGCGCTGGGCAGACTGGCGACGCTGGGCAGACTGGGGGCACTGGCGGCGCTGGGCAGACTGGCGGCACTAGCTGCTCCATATAGGCTGACAGCTCTGGCGGCTTCTTACAGACTGACCGCTCTGGCGGCTCCGTGCTGACTGGCAGCTCCTTGCAGACTGGCAGCTCCTTACAGACTGACAGCTCCTTGCAGACTGACAGCTCCGTGCAGACTGACAGCTCCGTGCAGACTGACAGCTCCTTGCAGACTGACAGCTCCTTGCAGACTGGCAGCTCCATGCAGACTGGCAGCTCCATGCAGACTGGCAGCTCCATGCAGACTGACAGCTCTATGCAGACTGACAGCTCTGGCTGCTTCATGCAGACTGACAGCTCTGGCTGCTCCATGTAGACTGGCTGCTTCATGCAGACTGGCAGCTCGGGCTGCTTCATGTAGACTGACAGCTCTGGCTGCTCCATGCAGACTGACAGCTCTGGCTGCTCCATGTAGACTGGCTGCTTCATGCAGACTGACAGCTCTGGCTGCTTCATGCAGACTGGCAGCTCTGGCTGCGCTGAACAGGCGGGAGACTCCTGCGCGCTGTGTCGGAGGAAGGCTCTGGCTGCGCTGAACAGGCGGGAGACTCCGGCAGCGCTGGAGATGAGGAAAGCTCTAACAGCGCTAGATAGGCGGGAGACTCCGGCAGCGCAGGAGAGGAGAAAGGCTCCGACAGCGCTGGAGAGGCGAGGCGCACTGTAGGCCTGATGCGTGGTGCTGGTACTGGTGGTACTGGACCGAGGACACGCACAGGAAGCCTGGTGCGGGGAGCTGCTACCGGAGGGCTGGGTTGTGGAGGTGGTACTGGATAGACCGGACCGTGCAGGCGCACTGGAGCTCTTGAGCACCGAGCCTGCCCAACCTTACCTGGTTGAATGCTCTCGGTCGCCCTGCCAGTGCGGCGAGGTGGAATAGCCCGCACTGGGCTATGCAGGCGAACCGGAGACACCGAGCGCAAGGCTGGTGCCATGTAAGCCGGCCCAAGGAGACGCACTGGGGACCAGATGCGTAGAGCCGGCTTCATGGCATTTGGCTCGACGCTCAATCTAGCCCGGCCGATACGCGGAGCTGGAATATACCGAACCGGGCTGTGCACCCGCACTGGAGACACCGTGCGCTCCACAGCATAACACGGTGCCTGCCCGGTCTCTCCAGCCCCCGGTAAACACAGGGAGTTTGCGCAGGTCTCCTACCTGGCATAGCCATACTCCCTGTAAGCCCCCCAAGAAATTTTTGGGGCTGACTCTCGGGCTTCCATCCGCTCTGCCGTGCTAGCTCCTCATAATGCCGCCTCTCTGCTTTTGCTGCCTCCAGCTCGGCTTTGGGGCGACAATAATCTCCAGGCTGATTCCAGGGTCCTTTACCGTCCAATTCCTCCTCCCATGTCCATTTCTCCAGGTGGTGCAACCTCTCCCACTGTAGCTGCTGCTGCTCCTGCTGCTGCTGCCTCTGTTGCCTCTTCTCCTGTTGCACCTTTGGGCGGCTACACTCCCCTGGTTTAGCCCAGGGTCCTCTCCCGTCGAGGATTTCCTCCCATGTCCAGAAATCCTTATTTAGCATCTCCTTTTCGGCTTCTCCTGCCTGTTGACACGTCGCTTGGTCCGTTGGTGGTGGGTGATTCTGTAACGGTTTTCTAGTGGTGATGAAGGAGAGTCGGACCAAACTGCAGCGTGTCGATTGAGATTCATGTTTAATCAAACAAAGAAACACGAACACTACACAAAACAATAAACGTAATCGAAACCGAAACAGCCTATCTAGTGCAAACTAACCGAGAGTACACATAGGACACTAAGGACAATCACCCACGACAAACTCAAAGAATATGGCTGCCTAAATATGGTTCCCAATCAGAGACAACGATAAGCACCTGCCTCTGATTGAGAACCACTCCAGACAGCCATAGACTTTGCTAGATAACCCACTAAGCTACAATCCCAATACCACCACCAAAACCCCAAGACAAACACACCACCATTACAAAAAACCCATGCCACACCCTGGCCTGACCAAATACATAAAGATAAACACAAAATACTTTGACCAGGGCGTGACAGAACCCCCCCCCTAAGGTGCGGACTCCCGAACGCACCTCAAAACAATAGGGAGGGTCCGGGTGGGCGTCTGTCCATGGTGGCGGCTCCGGCGCGGGACGTGGACCCCACTCAGTTAATGTCTTAGTCCCCTCTCCTTTCGTCCCTGGATAGTCCCCCTTGCCGCCGACCATGGCCTAGTAGTCCTCACCCAGAACCCCACTGGACTGAGGAGCAGATCGGGACTGAAGGACAGCTCGGGACTAAGGCAGCTCGGGACTGAGGGGAAGCTCGGGAGTGAGAGAAAGCTCAGGAGTGAGAGGAAGCTCAGGAGTGAGAGGAAGCTCAGGAGTGAGAGGAAGCTCAGGAGTGAGAGGAAGCTCAGGCAGGTAGATAGATCTACCAGATCCTGGCTGGCTGGTGGTTTCAGCAGATCCTGGCTGACTGGAAGAGTCTGGTTGACTGGCAGATCTGGAAGAGTCTGGTTGACTGGCAGATCTGGAAGAGTCTGGTTGACTGGCAGATCTGGAAGAGTCTGGTTGACTGGCAGATCTGGAAGAGTCTGGCTGACTGGCAGATCTGGCGGCGCTGGGCAGCCCGGCGGCGCTGGGCAGACCGGCGGCGCTGGGCAGACCGGCGGCGCTGGGCAGACCGGCGGCGCTGGGCAGACCGGCGGCGCTGGGCAGACCGGCGGCGCTGGGCAGACTGGCGACGCTAGGCAGACTGGCGGTGCTGGGCAGACTGACGACGCTGGGCAGACCGGCGGTGCTGGGCAGACTGGCGGTGCTGGGCAGACTGACGATGCTGGGCAGACTGGCGATGCTGGGCAGACTGACGGCGCTGGGCAGACTGGCGACGCTGGGCAGACTGGGGGCACTGGCGGCGCTGGGCAGACTGGCGGCACTAGCTGCTCCATATAGGCTGACAGCTCTGGCGGCTTCTTACAGACTGACCGCTCTGACGGCTCCGTGCTGACTGGCAGCTCCTTGCAGACTGGCAGCTCCTTACAGACTGACAGCTCCTTGCAGACTGACAGCTCCGTGCAGACTGACAGCTCCGTGCAGACTGACAGCTCCTTGCAGACTGACAGCTCCTTGCAGACTGGCAGCTCCATGCAGACTGGCAGCTCCATGCAGACTGGCAGCTCCATGCAGACTGACAGCTCTATGCAGACTGACAGCTCTGGCTGCTTCATGCAGACTGACAGCTCTGGCTGCTCCATGTAGACTGGCTGCTTCATGCAGACTGGCAGCTCGGGCTGCTTCATGTAGACTGACAGCTCTGGCTGCTCCATGCAGACTGACAGCTCTGGCTGCTCCATGTAGACTGGCTGCTTCATGCAGACTGACAGCTCTGGCTGCTTCATGCAGACTGGCAGCTCTGGCTGCGCTGAACAGGCGGGAGACTCCTGCGCGTTGTGTCGGAGGAAGGCTCTGGCTGCGCTGAACAGGCGGGAGACTCCGGCAGCGCTGGAGATGAGGAAAGCTCTAACAGCGCTAGATAGGCGGGAGACTCCGGCAGCGCAGGAGAGGAGAAAGGCTCCGACAGCGCTGGAGAGGCGAGGCGCACTGTAGGCCTGATGCGTGGTGCTGGTACTGGTGGTACTGGACCGAGGACACGCACAGGAAGCCTGGTGCGGGGAGCTGCTACCGGAGGGCTGGGTTGTGGAGGTGGTACTGGATAGACCGGACCGTGCAGGCGCACTGGAGCTCTTGAGCACCGAGCCTGCCCAACCTTACCTGGTTGAATGCTCTCGGTCGCCCTGCCAGTGCGGCGAGGTGGAATAGCCCGCACTGGGCTATGCAGGCGAACCGGAGACACCGAGCGCAAGGCTGGTGCCATGTAAGCCGGCCCAAGGAGACGCACTGGGGACCAGATGCGTAGAGCCGGCTTCATGGCATTTGGCTCGACGCTCAATCTAGCCCGGCCGATACGCGGAGCTGGAATATACCGAACCGGGCTGTGCACCCGCACTGGAGACACCGTGCGCTCCACAGCATAACACGGTGCCTGCCCGGTCTCTCCAGCCCCCCCGGTAAACACAGGGAGTTTGCGCAGGTCTCCTACCTGGCATAGCCATACTCCCTGTAAGCCCCCAAGAAATTTTTGGGGCTGACTCTCGGGCTTCCATCCGCTCTGCCGTGCTAGCTCCTCATAATGCCGCCTCTCTGCTTTTGCTGCCTCCAGCTCGGCTTTGGGGCGACAATAATCTCCAGGCTGATTCCAGGGTCCTTTACCGTCCAATTCCTCCTCCCATGTCCATTTCTCCAGGTGGTGCAACCTCTCCCACTGTAGCTGCTGCTGCTCCTGCTGCTGCTGCCTCTGTTGCCTCTTCTCCTGTTGCACCTTTGGGCGGCTACACTCCCTGGTTTAGCCCAGGGTCCTCTCCCGTCGAGGATTTCCTCCCATGTCCAGAAATCCTTATTTAGCATCTCCTTTTTCGGCTTCTCCTGCCTGTTGACACGTCGCTTGGTCCGTTGGTGGTGGGTGATTCTGTAACGGTTTTCTAGTGGTGATGAAGGAGAGTCGGACCAAACTGCAGCGTGTCGATTGAGATTCATGTTTAATCAAACAAAGAAACACGAACACTACACAAAACAATAAACGTAATCGAAACCGAAACAGCCTATCTAGTGCAAACTAACCGAGAGTACACATAGGACACTAAGGACAATCACCCACGACAAACTCAAAGAATATGGCTGCCTAAATATGGTTCCCAATCAGAGACAACGATAAGCACCTGCCTCTGATTGAGAACCACTCCAGACAGCCATAGACTTTGCTAGATAACCCACTAAGCTACAATCCCAATACCACCACCAAAACCCCAAGACAAACACACCACAATTACAAAAAACCCATGCCACACCCTGGCCTGACCAAATACATAAAGATAAACACAAAATACTTTGACCAGGGCGTGACACACATACAGTGCCTTCAGGAAGTATTCACACCTTATTGCCATTTTGTTGTGCTATAGCTTGAATTTAAAATGGAGGAAATTTCAATTTTTTTGTCACTGGTCTACACACAAAACCACATAATGTCAAGGTGGAATAATATATTTATACATTTTACAAATTAATTAAAAATGAAAAGCTGTAGTAAAAATTTGCTTAAAAAGTCACAATAAGTTGCAATAATGTGTGCAATAATGTGTGCAATAATGGTGTTTAACATGATCTTTGAATGACTACCTCATCTCTGTACCACACACAATTATCTGTAATCGTTAAGGAGTTTTTTCAAATAAAAAAGGAACTGAATGGAGCTAAGCACAGGCAAAATCCTAGAGGAAAATCTGGTTGAGTCTGCTTTCCAACAGACACGGGGAGATGAATTCAGCTTTCAGCAGGACAATAACCTAAAACACAAGGCCAAACCTACCAAGAAGATAGTGAATGTTCCTGAGTGGCCGAGTTAAACTTTTGACTTAAATCTGCTTGAAAATCTATGGCTAGCCTTAAATGGTTGTCTAGCAATGATAAATGACCTTGAATCATTTTGAAAAGAATAATAGGCAAATATTGTACAATCCAGGTATTAGAGACTTACCCGGAAAGACTTACACGTAAAGACTAACCCATAAAGACTAACCCGGAAAGACTTACCCGTAAAGACTTACCCGTAAAGACTAACCCGGAAAGACTAACCCGGAAAGTCTAACCCGGAAAGACTAACCCGGAAAGACTTACCCGGAAAGACTAACCCGGAAAGTCTAACCCGGAAAGACTAACCCGGAAAGACTTACCCGGAAAGTCTAACCCGGAAAGACTAACCCAGAAAGACTTACCCGGAAAGACTTACCCGGAAAGGCTAACCCGGAAAGACTTACCCGAAAGACTAACCCGGAAAGACTTACCCGGAAAGACTAACCCGAAAGTCTAACCCGGAAAGTCTAACCCGGAAAGACTAACCCGGAAAGACTTACCCGGAAAGACTAACCCGGAAAGTCTAACCCAGAAAGACTTACCCATAAAGACTAACCCATAAAGACTAACCCGGAAAGACTAACCTGGAAAGACTTACCCGTAAAGACTAACCCGGAAAGTCTAACCCGGAAAGACTTACCCGTAAAGACTAACCCGTAAAGACTAACCCGTAAAGACTAACCCGTAAAGACTAACCCGTAAAGACTAACCCGTAAAGACTCACAGCTGTAATCGCTGCCAAAAGTGATTCTAACATATATTGACTCAGGGTTGTGAATACTTATGTAAATGAGATATTTCCGTATTTAATTTTCAACAAATTTGCAAACAGTTCTAAAAACAAGTTTCACTTTGTCGTTATGGGGTATTGTGTGTAAAGGGGTGAGCAAAATATTTGTATCCATTTTGAATTTAGGCTGTGACACCACAAAATGTGGAATAAGTCAACGGATATGACTACTTTCTGAAGGCACTAATATGCACGCACACACACACACACACACACACACACACACACACACACACACACAAACACACATACGCACCCACAGGTCAGAGTTCTCTAAATGTTTGTTTACATAGTATCATGCTCATACACTGTCAGCTGGATGTCTGTATGCAGTCAACCTACCTAGCTTAGTTCATTTACACTGAATCAAGAAAATCCCAAATGAGAAGAAGAAAGTGTTAAAGAGTGTTCTTATCTCACTAAATCACAGTCAGCTCAGAGACTAGACCCTGTTTATTTGGAAAGGATCTTGTTAACAGTTCCTCATTCGATCCCAAGGCAGACTGAAGCTAATTGAAATATTGGACTGACAGTAACAATGAAGCTTGTCTCTCTACAGATTTCAGCTCAGAAGCACAAGAAGCTAGATGTGATTGTCATTAATAGAGCAATTTCCAAATGTTGTTATCCCACTTTGTGAGTTACAACCACAAATAATAGTCAGATATGTCTGTTTTATTACTCAGTATTCATCCTTGACGCACACACACACACACACACACACACACACACACACACACACACACACACACACACACACACACACACACACACACACACACACACACACACACACACACTTTAAACAGCATTTTAAACAGACAGGAATAATAACAACAGAATAATCGTTGATGCACAACCACATTTCTACTATTCTAACGCTCAACAATAAGTTGAGACCGCGACCGAGTTCCTAAAACATTGAAATAATACATTGCAGGAGGAAAAAGGCAATCCAATAAGGCCCGAGTGCTATATGGTTTACGATACAGGTGTCAGTAGCAATACTATGGAGGGGTATGAGACGTGACGGGACAGGGCAGGGAATCATATCACTGTTTTGACTGGGGTGTTTCATCATCATCTACTGTCGGACGTCTCTCAATGACACGGATCATCAGTCAGTGCCTCAGAGAACTGCTGCCAGGAGTCGGACAGTTGGCCCAGCACATCAGGGTGCTTGTCTCCTGTGACATCATCAACAGCAGACAGCACAGTTCCCCAGGGCTGAAAACCAACACAAGATAACTGCTGACAGAAGAGAGAGAAGAAGGAGAGGAATAGAAGACACAAGATAACAGCAGATAGGAGAAAGAGAAGATGGAGAGGAGGGAGAGAGGACGGAGAGGAGAAAGAGAAGATGGAGAGGAGGGAGAGAGGACGGAGAGGAGGGAGAGAGGACGGAGAGGAGAAAGAGAAGATGGAGAGGAGGGAGAGAGGACGGAGAGGAGGGAGAGTGGACGGAGAGGGGGGAGAGAGGACGGAGAGGAGGGAGAGAGGACGGAGAGGAGGGAGAGAGGATGGAGAGGAGGGAGAGGAGAAAGAGAAGACGGAGAGGAGGGAGAGAAGACAGAGAGGAGGGAGAGAGGACGGAGAGGAGGGAAAGAGGACGGAGAGGAGAGAGAGAGGACGGAGAGGAGGGAGAGGAGAAAGAGAAGACGGAGAGGAGGGAGAGAAGACAGAGAGGAGGGAGAGAGGACAGAGAGGAGGGAGAGAGGACAGAGAGGAGGGAGAGAGGACGGAGAGGAGGGAGAGAGGACGGAGAGGAGGGAGAGAGGACGGAGAGGAGAAAGAGAAGACGGAGAGGAGAAAGAGAGGACGGAGAAGATGGAGAGGAGAAAGAGAAGACGGAGAGGAGGGAGAGAGGATGGAGAGGAGGGAGAGAGGACGGAGAGTAGGGAGAGAGGACGGAGAGGAGGGAGAGAGGACAGAGAGGGGGGAGAGAGGATGGAGAAGAGAAAGAGAAGACGGAGAGGAGGGAGAGAGGATGGAGAGGACGGAGAGAGGACGGAGAGGAGGGAGAGAGGACGGAGAGGAGGGAGAGAGGACGGAGAGGAGGGAGAGAGGACGGAGAGGAGGGAGAGAGGACGGAGAGGAGAAAGAGAAGACGGAGAGGAGGGAGAGAGGACGGAGAGGAGGGAGAGAGGACGGAGAGGAGGGAGAGAGGATGGAGAGGAGGGAGAGAGGACAGAGAGGAGGGAGAGAGGACAGAGAGGGAGAGAGGACGGAGAGGAGGGAGAGAGGACAGAGAGGGAGAGAGGACGGAGAGGAGGGAGAGAGGATGGAGAGGAGAAAGAGAAGACAGAGAGGAGGGAGAGAGGATGGAGAGGAGAAAGAGAAGACGGAGAGGAGGGAGAGAGGACGGAGAGGAGGGAGAGGAGAAAGAGAAGACAGAGAGGAGGGAGAGAGGACGGAGAGGAGGGAGAGGAGAAAGAGGAGAGAGGAGGGAGAAGAGAGAGAGAATAGAGAGGAGAGAGAGGACATAGAGGAGGGAGAAGAGAGGAGAGAGATGAGGGAGAGGAGAGGGGATAGAGGAAGCGAGGACGTATAGGAGGGGCAGGAGAGAGAGGAGAGAGAAGAGAGCAAGGAGGGAGAGGAGAGAGAGAAGAGAGAGGAGAGAGAGGACATAGAGGAGGGAGAGAGAGGAGAGAGGACAGAGAGGAGAGAGAGGACATAGATGAGGGAGAGAGGAGAGAGAGAGGAGAGAGAGGACATAGAGGAGGGAGAGAGAGGAGAGAGAGGACATAGAGGAGGGAGAGGAGAGAGAGAAGAGAGAGGAGAGAGAGAACATAGAGGAGAGAGATGAGAGAGAGAAGAGTCTCAAATTCTGGAAGACTGAAACAGGTTTCCCTCAAGAATTTCCCTGTATTTAGCGCCATCCATCAATTCCTTCAATTCTGACCAATTTCCCAGTCCCTGCCGATGAAAAACATCCCCACAGCATGATGCAGCCACCGCCATGCTTCACTGTGGCGAAGGTGTTCTCTGGGTGATGAGAGGTGTTGGGTTTTTGCACCAGACATAGCATTTTCCTTGATGGCCAAAAAGCTACATTTTAGTCTAATCTGACCAGAGTAACTTCTTCCATATGTTTGGGGAGTCTCCCACATGCCTTTTGGCGAACACCAAACATGTTTGCTTATTTTTTTCTTTAAGCAATGGCTTTTTTCTGGCCGCTCTTCTGTAAAGCCCAGCTCTGTGGAGTGTACGGCTTAAAGTGGTCCTATTGACAGATACTACAATCTCCGCTGTGGAGCTTTGCAGCTCCTGCAGGGTTATCTTTGGTCTCTTTGTTGCCTCTCTGATTAATGCCCTCCTTGCCTGGTCTGTTTGTTTTGGTGGGCGGCCCTCTCTTGGCAGGTTTGTTGTGGTGCCATATTCTTTACATTTTTTAATAATGGATTTAATGGTGCTCAGTGGGATGTTAAAAGTTTGGGATATTTTTTTTATAACCCAACCCTGATCTGTACTTCTCCACAACTTTGTCCCTGACCTGTTTAGAGAGCTCCTTGGTCTTCATGGTGGCGCTTGCTTGGTGGTGCCCCTTGCTAAGTGGTGTTGCAGACTGGGGCATTTCAGAACAGGTGTATATATACTGAGATCATGTGACACTTAGATTGCACACAGGTGGACTTTTTAAAACTAATTATGTGACTTCTGAATGCAATTGGTTGCACCAGATCTTATTTAGGGGCTTCATAGCAACGGGGGTGAATACATATGCACGCACCACTTTTCCATTTAAAAAAACAACATTTGAAACGTTATTTTTGGGTCGTCCGGAGCGGCCTCTGGATCCGCGAATCAAGGGGGGGTACTGTCAAGACTTCTGCCGAAGTCATTCCCTCTCCCTGTTCTGGTCGACGTCACCGACCTTCTAGCCATCGCCGATCCACTTTTCATTTTCCATTTGTTTTGTCATTTTCTTACACACCTGGTTTCAATTCCCCAATTACTTGTTCATTATTTAACCCTCTGTTCCCCCATGTTTGTTTGTGAATGATTGTTTGTATGTAGTACGGTCCGTTAATGTGGGCTCTCTTTTTGTATTGCATTTTTATATGTTGAGTAAAGTATGTTTATTTACTCATATCTGCTGTCCTGCGCCGGACTCCTCTACACCCGCTACACACAGACCACATTACATGTACAGTATCTACCCTGGACACTGCTACCATCGAGAAATATAAATGTGCAGCTTCATGGAAATAAAATAAAACGTTAAAACAAAAGAAGAATTAACTCACTAAGGAGCTAACGTTACCTAATAATAACAATATCAACTGATACCACTGGCAACGCTATACAGTATCTACGAAAGAAAGACTGAGTCTGCAGTGGTAGACACATTTGTTCATTGCCCTAATTGCCAAATAGGTGAACATTCAACCATTTGCTTCGTCTGATCTCGGTAGAAAGTTTGCCTTTGCGAAGGCCATCTCCTTATAAGGGTCTTGGAACTCTTTCTCGGTGCCGCTGTGTGTTATATGGAGCCGGGCAGGAAAAGCCACACCGAATGTCGGTCTGTCCATGGAGCAGACTCTTGACATCGTTGAAAGCGGCATGTCACGAGCAACGTTGGGGGCATAGTCTGGGAAGATATTGGTGCTCCAATATTGCATCAAAGTGGGCCAAATTCTCTGACATGCCGAAGAACATCAATAGAATCCTGATAGGAATGTAGTTTAGCCACAATGATGCAAGGTTTTCTGCCAGGCTTTCTTGCTTGAGAGCCCCAATGTGAGCGGTCTACAAGGACGTCTTTAGCCATTTTGAGGGCTTCCTTCAGTAACTTTAAGACCAATGAAGCAGAACTCGATCCCGGGTCCTCAGCTACACCCATGATCCCGATATTGGATCTTTGCATAAAAAAAATGTATGCATTGTTCCTTAAGGCTAGCCACGTCAGTTTCGAGCTTCTTAACCATGGCTTGTAACGTAGTCATGTCGTCCGAGCATGCTGACAAGCCTTATTCCATGTCAGAGACAGTTATCTGTATCCAGTTCAGTATAAACCATTGCTGTGTGCTTTGCGAGTTCATTCTTGACTGCTTGTGACTCCTCACTGAGCGCCTCCTTGAGTTCCGACTTGAGTATAGATGAAATGTCAGGTCTGAGGGCAGCAAGAATCACGGCCTTTAAATCCTCTGTGTTAATTTATTCGCCGAGCTGAGGGGAGGAGCCGCTGCTCCCACGTGTTGAACTCAAGCTCCTCATCTTGGGCCAGGTGTTTTCTCTTTTGTCAATGACTCCGCTGAACTTTTGCAGGTTATGCGCCATTTATGCATTAAAACAAAAATAAAAGTTGAACAAAGTAAAGTAATTTAATGGCTGTGTTCCCTAGTTATTTTTGGGTCAAAGCGCAAAGGAATTATTAAATAAATGCAATTTTAGCAGGAGCTCGGAAAAACATGACCTAATCCATGGCTTGCTCATTGGGGAGGTGAGTGGAAATGTACTGTGACACCTGGGGTTATATGTACACTGGTCTGGTGGGTGACAGGGAGATTACCATTAAACAACTGGCAAGGGAGAAATGTGTATGTGGTAGGGGGTAAAGTGAGTGTTGGGCAGGGGGGTCGAGTTGGGTATGGTTTGTGTACATACACTTCAGTGTGGTGAGAGAGGGAGAGAGAGAGAGAGAGAGAGAGAGAGAGAGAGGGAGAGAGAGAGAGAGAGAGAGAGAGAGAGAGAGAGAGAGAGAGATAGTAAGATGTCTGTAGTTAGATTCTGGGTGATGAGATACTTTAATGACCTGTCAGGAATGATTTGTGTATCTTGTTCACAACTGGGGAAATGTGAGGTAAAACTTTACCTTAGCCATATGATGCATAGCCTTCATATTGCCTTCCAATTAGATGGTGCCAATCTTTCCCATTAATTTGGGATTGAGACGTGGAGTTTCTGCTCTACATAACAGATGGTGTGGAAAATGGATTTAGCTCAACTTTAGTTACATTTTGAGGCATAAAAAACACACAAATAATAAGATTTATGACATTATTTGCATAATCTTACTGTAGCTATATGATTATATCGATTTATTTCTACAGCCATTATAATTTTTCTTGACAGGACTTTCCAGTGTTTATTTCTTCTATATTATACATATAAAAAACATTCTACATTTTCAAAGTCATAGAACACCATTTCAACTGGTTTCATCATCATCACCCTGATAGGCTTGTCAAATGGGTGGCCAATGGAACCTCTATAAGAGAGAGGTTAGACAGCCCTGGAATACACAGCGTAGTCTGAGTAGTGTCCAATGAGCTTGCAGTGACGTCCGTCAAGTGAACCCCCAGACTCATTTGGAATGCTGCAGAACTCTCGCTGATGATAACCCGTAATTTATCAAATATACAGTCTTCATTGACATCACAATCGCACAGTTTTTAGAATA